>NW_013666290.1:243463-260667 GCF_000517525.1 Limulus polyphemus
TTTACAGTTTACAATACTTTCCAAGCAAGGCCTATTGATTAGTGTGCCAGTTTATCTCGAGGATTCATGGTTTACATCCCATTTCCGAAAAATTGTATTTCGCGCTTTGTGACCATGAGTGCGTTATAAGAGTGATAATGAAATTACACTATTCGGTTAAATTTGTCCAAACGTTGACGGAAGTGCCGTTGACTACGTACCTTCCCATTAGTTTATTAGTCCAAAATTAAGGACGGCTATGCGCAGCTAGACGTTGTATAGATTAGTGCGATATTTTGAAACAAGCAACGCCAAAA
This sequence comes from Limulus polyphemus, assembly GCF_000517525.1. Classification (NCBI taxonomy): domain Eukaryota; kingdom Metazoa; phylum Arthropoda; class Merostomata; order Xiphosura; family Limulidae; genus Limulus; species Limulus polyphemus. The sequence goes on from NW_013666290.1 coordinate 243,760, forward strand.
GGTAATTTACAACGAAGAAAAGTACGAAGCGTTTCTTGTTTTACAAACATCACAGGATACTTACAATAATACCTGCCAGCCCAAGGATTTTTGATGTCACTTAAAACATTTGTTAAAGAATTAGCATGTCTAAAAACAACCTCGTCTACGAAGAAAAGGAAGCATTACGAAAACTATGCAGCCGAGAAGATAGTGTCATTAAACCGGGGCGTTATAGTCGTAAGAATCTACATTACATAAGTCTCATGTCAACTTAGTGACATATAAAACTATGCATCCGAGAAGTGTCATTAAACCGGGGCGTTATAGTCGTAAGAATCTACATTACATAAGTCTCATGTCAACTTAGTGACATATAATCGTATGAGCCTTTTCGGGAATATTCTCAATTAAGATAAGGTACCATATATGACATGGCTGAGGCTGGGGTGCTCCCCACGTAGTCACCAGCCAAGTGACGCGGCACCTAGTGTATTTTATTTGTTACCAAACATTTCTTAACCTAACAATCCAGGCAGACCCATGGTATCCACTTCTACCGCCCCAACTGAAATTTATATCATTTTCTTTAGATTCTGCACCCCTTCAACTATCAGAGGCTTGTTAAAACATGTTTAAAGTAATGTAATCGTATCTTCGTTTTGATTACTATCAGAGGCTTGTTAAAACATGTTTAAAGTAATGTAATCGTATCTTCGTTTTGATCAACTATCAGAGGCTTGTTAAAACATGTTTAAAGTAATGTAATCGTATCTTCGTTTTGATCAATTATCAGAGGCTTGTTAAAACATGTTTAAAGTAATGTAATCGTATCTTCGTTTTGATCAATTATCAGAGGCTTGTTAAAACATGTTTAAAGTAATGTAATCGTATCTTCGTTTTGATCAACTATCAGAGGCTTGTTAAAACATGTGTAAAGTAATGTAATCGTATCTTCGTTTTGATCAACTATCAGAGGCTTGTTAAAACATGTTTAAAGTAATGTAATCGTATCTTCGTTTTGAGATATAACAGTGTACAAGGATTTGATTCCACGGCGAACAAAAGAATATTGTGTGTGAAAGGTATCTAGAGCATGGTTGGTGTCTTTGGGAGGAAGTTTAACTACAACAATTAGGCAAAAAATGTTTCCACGCCCATAGCACGGGAAATACATGTCGTCTTTGTTATAGATGCTCCTCAATCTCGTAAATTGTGATTTCAGGACGTGTTTTGGCAGCTCGATGGCTGGATGTGAAATGTAAATAATTGTGTATGTGTGTGTCAATTGATTTATAATGCACATTAGTGCTAATTTTGCCCGTAATTAAAAGAAAGGAATGTGTCAAGAAATAGAAGTATATTGTATGTGTATATTCTAGGTAACTGTAATTTATTTAAATAATGTATGGAATAATTATAGTATTTTGGCACTTGTGTATAAAGTTAAAATCATAAATAATATTCAACGTTAAATGTTTTAATTGTGTACCAGTTTAACGTTGAATATTATTTATGATTTTAAATGTATGGGATGTTTTAGATCTGATTAAGTATCGGTAGATATTCCTACCACTATATGCTGTAAAAAAAAAAAGAGAGGTAATGCGTCATGATAAAAGTTTAACATACGTTTCTCTATGTGACCAACGAAAAGATTCGCGAAACTTGTGTTTATTTACGTACCAATGGCTACGCCGCCAATCTGTTCCTAGAATTTGTCCTTAAAGCTGAAGTCGTTATATTTGAGGTTAAGTTCAGTGAGTCGGATTTAGTGTGCTAGTGGAGAGCAAATCACTAATGATATCTCTAACGTGTTTGCGGGTACGTTCATATGGTAAATCTACCTATTTCTCTTACGTATAGTTAGTCACGTGTCTGCAGCTATGCCAAGCTACGCAACACACTACACATTTTTATGTATAAGTAAGGTGGTCCTCGGTGTTCTTGGAATCTTGTATGGGAAGGGGTCAATACAAGTGCAGGTATTACAACGTGGTCTGTTACAGACTAATAATAAGATGAATATATTGGTATTTGGTCTAATGTTGTGGGTGTTCATTTGAGCTAAAATATTTCCAATGTTAGTATCATGTCTGTAAGATATTATAGGGGATTAGGAAGTGTCTTTTGTGAGTGGGTTATTTTGAAGTATACTGTTTGAACCTTGATGTTCTGTGGATGGTAAGAGATGGTATGTGCTGTTCTGGAAGTATAAGAAGTATTTGTTTACGTGATATGTTTCTTGTAGCAAAGTCTATGGTTTTTGTTTAGGGTATGTTGAGGATATTGTGGGCGTGTAAAGTAAGACATTGAAATTTTCAACATTGTGCTTATGAGAGTTAAAATGGTGGGCTACTGGTTTACCATTCAGGTGGTTAGAGTGTTCGCCTTGAATCGAGGGGGGGGGGGGTCAAAACCCGCCTTTTCAGCTTTGGTGGGCGTTATAATGTTACAGTCAATCTAATTTTCACCGGTAAAGAGTAGTCAAAAAGTTGGCGGTGTGTGGTGTTGACTAGTTGCCTACCGTTTAGTCTATCATTTCTAAATTAGAGACGGCTAGTGCAGATAGCCCTCGAGTAGCTTTGCGTGAAAATCATCAAAAAAAAGCCATAGACGTAAACAAGAACTCAAAAATAAAATATTTGAATTTAGAACCGTCAACTTAAACGGCATTAATGAGCGACCTTTCTGCGAATATATCCACTGTACATTGGATCAAAGTTTAATTTTTATTGTGAAATATATTTTTAGATGTTTTTTAAATACACACACATATATATATATATATACGTTCGTCTGTGTATGCACACATATGTTTAAAACATATAATTTTGTTAATTGCAAATGTATTTTTTTTATTATTATTTTGCGCATTATGTTATTATATACATTTACGGAATGTTTGTTCATATTGTATACCTTTAATCTCTGCACTTTCCAATTTGTGTAACTGTTCCATTGTTGTTACAGTCGGGCCATGGCAGTGCACGGGTTTTTATTAATGTATTATTTTTTTATATTGAGGTTGTACGTGCACTAGGTATTTTGTATCACTTACTTTTCCCTTACTATCATCAAAAGATTGCCATTTGTCATAAAATATAAAGAACTGTAGGTGTTATTGTGGGTGAGAATAAACAAGGCAGATCTACATCGCGATTATTTTAACAATCGTATAACTTACTTTTAATAAACACTTGAGTTCCACTAACAAACGTTGTTGGTTTTAACCAATGCACTTGTTGAACAGTATATTTTCAGCTTTGAAAGGCAGCAATTATATAAAATATCCAGATTAAAAGAAGAGTATGAAGGTAGTCAGAATGCAAGTTTTTAGTCTAAATTTTCACAAGAAAAGATAGATTTTGAGGTGAATACAGACCTTCACAAATTCCCAATTACACGGAGGGATTTTCTTCCCTCATTTTTCCTTTTAAAAGTTACCATCCACCCACTTACAAAAAACAACAACAAAAAAACAGATTGCAGTCTTGGCTATAAGGAAACAATTTGAAAGTTAGAATTCAGGGCTATCACTGAATCATTAAACCTGGTTCTATGGCTTATGTTTCCAGACATAACAATATGGTAACAACGAGTTTACTTGATAGTTTGTTATTGAAACTGTCTTCTAACAACCACTTACGGAGTTATGTTGACAATAATGATATTTCTTAGCACTGTCCACTCACAGATAATAATCAGATTTCACATATTGAAACGTCTTGTCTCGAAGATAAACGAGGATAGTTTTTCTACTAAGACCTAATTACGTTCAGAGGAAACTAAGTACGATCATTAAAATTTAAAAACATTCTATTGTACAGAGCAATAAACATTTTATCTCATGTCTTTTATGAATATAAACTATTCACAAAAATAAAGGATAATGAGGTTTAGGTATGTTTTTCAAAAGTTTAAGACCATAAAAGCAAAACAGAAAGACGTTCAATGCTGACGAAACTTATTTATTACAAATATCACAGATAAACAATACAGAGCAAGTCGAAAAATTCATACAGATAACGAAAAAGCAAAATTAACGAAAATTTTAATATTTGGCTTCACAAATATCAAAGAAAAAATAACTTTTGACAGGCTATACGTCTATAATGAAATAGCGTGTCTGTCTGTCTGTGATTTCTATTTGCAATGTAAAGAACCACTTCTTTTTTATGCGTTTTTTCGCTAGCTTGCCTCATTGAAAAGATGTGCTTGCACGTGGATAATAGGGGTAGTAGTACCCAGGTGAACACCCTCAGGGTCACTTAGTATGGGTGCAGAATTTCAGGTTTCTAGGTTCTTTCCTCTTGGAGCTATGGTCTTCACATACACACACACAGACACGCCCTCATAGGATTATATATATTTTATTATGATGATTATTTTGCATTTTTTAGCATAATATATGGATTTAGGAATAATCTAAACCTTCTAGGTTGATAAGATCTTGTGACACATTATTTTCCAAAAACAGTGACAGCGAGGGAACCCAATTTTTGAGTCAGTGCATTCTAATTATTAGAAGTTTTGTTTTATAGCATTGCAAACTCCTAGTTAGATAGGTGTATTGAATTGTGCTACATTGCGTACATGGTTGATTTTAATTTTGATCTATGTAGGTAGCTTGCTTTGATCAGAATATAATATTGAATTAATGTGAAATCAAAATCTATACCATGAAGCCAACTTGATTGTTACAAACAAAATCAACTAACTTTAAATGAATTGCATATAATATACAGCTTCCTTTCTTTCTACAAGTAAGTTGCATATTTCCGAACACAAACAGAATAAGAAGTGTGAGTGTGTATTTCTATAATTCTGACTGATTTTGAGACAAAAGTGAAATTGAACACAATGAAAACAAAGTGAAAAACAATATCTATTAAACAAAAACAAGACGGCACTTATAACTGACAGAAAGGGAGTTTTGAATTCTGGAGAGGTTCTATCCTAAACTGAGACAGTATAACATTGTATATATACATAAACAAGAACACCATCTCTCTCAGTTTGTTTGTAGTTAAGCACAAAGCAACACCATGGGCTTTCTGTGCTGTACCCACCACGGGATCAAAACCCATCTCTCTCAGAGCAAAGATTCTACACACGTAACTGATGGTCCTTCCAATAGCAAAATAAGATGACACGTCCTCAAGGCACCACCTTTCTTGCAAGTAGAAAATATTACTGTTCTCCTTTAGATAGTGTAGCATACTATACAGCGACCTTTCCCCCGAGAAGACACGTGTGACACCAATACGCAATGAGTCAGATCAATTGGTAACTAGGTTGAAAGCAATCTAGCCTCATTCTAATACCAGTATCCCATTGCAAAAACAACAAACATGGCTAGAAACATGTATATTCGAACAATTTTAGGCAAACTTGAAATGCTCACCTTACTAAACAGAAATAAGGGACAGGAAACATTAAATATGCTTTGTATACCACAAGATCACTGAAAAAACAGCTTTGCATCATCACTTGTACTAAAATATTATACAGTACTGGGAGCATAATTGTGAGTAAGTCAGTACTGTAAAACTGTATCGAATTGAAAATGTCTTTGTTTAATACGAATGTTTTGTATGACCCAAGATATCACATCAGAATTCCCTGGTATTACCCAAATGTACATAAAATAATCAACTCAGAGTGCTTGAAGGTACATAAGCGGAAATTACTTTTTTTATATTAATACAAACTGTTTAAGTTGAGCTACAAGATGTTGGAAACTGTTTGGTTGTATTTCTTTAGTTATTTAATTTAATTATTAAATTTTAAAATATGAAGATAATTTTGGACCACCCTGTATAATCACACTTTTAACTGACACTTGATACACCCAGAATAACAAAGCTTTTGTTTTGAATTATATTAAATTGTATTTTATTGTACAATTAACATGGTACAAAACCCACAGCCTTTGATTATAAGGGAGAAAGAAAGAAAATAGGAGTAAAAAGTTTGTTTGTTTTTAATTATGCACAAAGCTACACAAGGGCTATCTGTGCTCTGCCCACCACGGGTATCGAAACCCGGTTTCTAGCGTTATAAGCCCGCAGACATACCGCTGTGCCACTGGGGAGCAGTAACAAAGTTTGTAATTTAGCACAAAGCTACACAATGCGCTCTGCCAACTACGGGTATCGAAACCGGGTTTCTAGCGTTGTAAGTTCACAGACATACTGCTGTGCCACTGGGAGGCAGGAGTGAGTAAAAGATAAATTTTATTGTTATATAGTTCAAACTCTTTAAATTCACATAAAATAATTTGTACTCAACAGGTTCTTTAAAGTAAAATAAAAACTAAATATGCCAGGCATTAATATACTCCAAGATATTCTGGTTACTGTAGTACATTTTCGTCATTTGTTCTGCTGGATATTGAAATGTATAGATGATGTAAATTTACCACAATACATTTTTTCCACTATAAAAATAAATTTAATAACACATTTTTACCCACCATAAGGACGCTGATTTTAGAGCAAGGATTCTCAAGTTGGTAATCAGATACCTCTAATACTAAAAATCGGGTTTCGATACCCGGGGTGGGCACAGCACAGATAGTCCATTATGTAGTTTTGCGCTCAACAACAAAGAAACCATTTCTATGGATTCAATGAACTCAATCAGGAAATCTAATGTTATAGGGGCCTTCAGTCAGGATAGGTTGGAAATATCCTGTTTTAGAGTAGGACACATTTCGGTTAAACTAACCAACTTAGATATTTAAGCTACATATGTTCCTAATTATTTCATATGAGTATATCTAAAAAAAAAACAAATTAATAATTCCAACCCTAGCTGACTAGATAGAGCATTTACTACCCTTTGTCCAGTGAAACAAAGTGGCATCGGAGGTTGATGACCTAAGAAGCGCACAGCGGTAACCATACTTATTTTCCGTGACGTTCAGCCATTTTCCACAGTCGTCATAGCAACCACTGGATACTAATCATCACTTGAGCATATCACAGACCCGTTTACAGGCTGGGATGAAGGTGTGGCGTTGGATGCACTTCGACATGTGAGTATATTGTAACAAAAAAGTTTAAGTCGAAATAACTGTCTTCAGCTCTGACGGGGGTGTCACCCCTGTAGAGAAAGAAAACAACTTTCTCTTTTCCAAAGCTTGACTCTAAATTGGCTAAGAGGGTTAATGTTATTGTTGTTCTCATGAATGTTATTAAGATAATACTATTATTATCTAAAACTATACACAGTTGATCTATACTGTTAAGAGGGGTATGTGTAAATCTTGATAAACTACAAGTATATGCGCGAGATTGCTGCTATGTATTATGCACACGCACTTTTGTGTGTTTAATTGGGTTGCATACTGAGAAATTTGAAAATTTTCACTCACGCCCTTACGTTTGCTACTAACGAAGTATCATGCTGACCATTGGTTACCTAAATATTTATGAAGCACCGGACTGTATGATGTAAATAAATAGATAATGTACAGGATATGTATCAGTAGAGAGCGTTTTCTTTTGTTTTGTTTTTTTAATCTTCAAAGAACAAGTTCTCTTTTCTTTGTCAGTTTTCTCTGGTAAGTACCAGTAAAAAAATGTCCGTTTTATTTTTCGAAAATTCATAAGTTGCTTCAAGTTTCATGCTTATTTTAATTATACGACATTGAAAACTTGTCTTGGAGTTAAAAGATGGTACGGGCTGGAAACCATAAATTGAAATTGACCTTCTGGAATCTATAATTTAAACTAAGAACATTTTCATACACCGTCAATTATTACTTCTGATAATAACGCTTTAAACCTTTTATGCTGTGTCGATCGTGGCCTAACTTTTCACTTTAAGGCCATAGGTGCGTTATTGGAGTGACTGTTAAATTCCACTATTCGGTCAACCAAAAGCAGCTCAAAAGTTAGCGTGAGTGCAATTGACTAGCTGCCTTCCTTTCTAGTCTATCACTTTAAAATTAGGGCGGCTATGTGCAGATAGCCTATCCGTGGCTTTGCACAAAAGTCGGAAACCAACAGTGCTTTTCTGAAAGTGCTTATACACACATGTTTACACTAAATAAAGTAAACACACACACACGCTGAACTTCTTCACCTTTCAAGTAAAACCCTGAATTCATTACCATTATTTGTTTGTTTGAACGAAAAGCCACACAATGGACTATCTGCGCTCTGTCCATCGCGGTGAATCGAACCGCGAATGTTAGCATTGCAAATCTGTAAACTTACTGCTGACCCACCAGGATGGACATTCATTAGCAACCTTTGTCCATAGGCTGGCATCAAACCGTTACAGATTGTAAAGCTGCTAAAAAATAATAATTTTGTTTGAGAAGTCCATTCAACGTGTGGTTTTAATATATTTTATTTTAACATATTTTAAACTAAACATTAAAATAATCAGATATGGTTACGTAAACCAACTGTCAATCTATCTACATACTTATCTCAAAATAATTGTTTATCGATAGTAAAATATGTATGCTTCACCATGGATCTAAAAATATAAAATGCCAAAAGCAATAGGGTAAAAAACCATTGATCATAAAATCGTTATTTTTATATCTTTGTTATTACGCACAAAGCTAAACCAAGAGCTATCTGTGTTCTTCCACCACGGGTATCGAAAACAGGTTTCTAGCAGTATAAGTCCGTAGACATACCGCTGTGCCACTAGGCCGTGGTGACAAAAGTCAGTATCAAGTTTAGTTTTCAACTAATATCTCATTGAAATACATAGAAAAAAAATTAAACAAATTTTAGATCAATAGGGTCAACAGAAACAAAATGACAGACGTTTAAATACTTTGTCTTGAGAGGGTACTTTGTATACAAATATAATATATATATTTTTTTACGCATGCAAATAAAATGATTATAAAGATATTTAGTTACGTTGGACTACTCTAACTGTAAGAAAAGTTCATGTAAGTTAAGATTCTATTTGAATATTTTTAATTTTTAAGAGTATTATTTCCGAAAGAAAAGGGAATTTATTACCGAAATAGAAAAATGTAACCAAAAAATACTTCATCAGATATCAAAATATCTAAGCAATATAAGTTGAAGAGGGGTTAAGATACGGTAGCCAAAATCAAGGAACCTAAGTGAGCACAATGAGGTAAAACGATACTGTGCTGTACATATGATGTTGATAACAGGTGGCTTTTCAGCTATTTAAGAAGTATTTGCATGTATATGGTTTTGTTATATATTTTTATATGAGTTATAATGAAATTAATTTAATTTTGTCTGGGGATTCTTGAACGGTGAAAGGCGACCAAGGTCACTCTGAGTGACCACTTATTGTGCCTTTCGTGGTCAATTATTTTATTTTTTTATATTATTTTCTTCATTTTTATATTTGTTCTCCAGTGGGACAACGGCAAGTTTACGAACGTACAACGCTAAAATCCAAAGTTCGATTCCTCAATGTGGCTATTCTTTAAAACAAACAAGCAAATAATTTTCATATTAATCAATTATTTAGTTATTTATAGGAATAATAATAATATTTTTGTATCTTTTGCATAAAAAAGTCAATAGGTAGATTTCTTTATATTACTTAGAATCATAAAAACATTAAAATAATAAACAAAATAAAAAGCACAAGACTAGCCAGACAAAACAGACACCAACGCGTCTCAACTGTTGTCAGTTAACACGGTGTAAGAATACAGGAATAACATATATATATTGTTATAGACTATATGATTTAGCCGCTTGTATTGTTATTTGGCTAGAGGGAGTTTTGACATTAAGTGATGAGCGCGTAGGTCAACGTCATGAATTTTCTTGTACGTTTAAGAGATAACTTGAACCATGTAAAACGCGAGTTAGTTATTTCTCTGTTACTTCAGTTTTGTGAACATTAAGCATGTATTTTAGCAAAGAACCACAGATATGAGAAGTATCGTATGTACAAGGAAACTAACACGTAAAAAAAATGTGTATTAACATTTACTTTGAAGTTAAGCCTATCAGTGAACATTAGTAAAGCTAACTTGTAGAACTTGAAGCAGAATAATTAAAACGCTTTCGTTATCATTAAGTGGACTAAACTTTGTAATCTTTTTTACCATATAGAGTTGATATTATTGTAAAGTTTCGATTGTTGGACGGGTTCTTTTCGATTATTCTTTATGTTGGTGCCAGTGTTTCAGTCTTTCTGCCACTGATGATACACTATATCACCATAGTAAGTTTTTCTTGCATATTAAGAGAAGCGAACACTGGAAAAGCTGGAGACCTTATTGTACATTTAATAGAGAGCTCAGTCCTTCTCTATTTGGCCTCCTTCTAGCATAACCTTCTGAAAAGTCACGCTGTTTAGCCCACAGTGCTTATAAGATACGTCTGGGGAGAAAATTACAATTATTATACCTTTTCATTCATCACCATTTACACGTTAAGCCACTCACTGCAGCTAAAACGTGAAAGTTTAACACATGAAAACTAACCTTTATTTACTTATTAATCATGCCTTAGTGGTAAAAAAAAGTAGGCAGAACATGGGTAGGAGAAGATGAAGTAAGACGGCTACCTTAATTTTGAATGAAGTTTACGCCAATTAAAATGAACTAGTATAAAATACCTTCGCTTTTTTTCGGGGTTCAAAAACCCTCTACCCCCCGTGATTCACTGAGGCCTCAATGTACCGACAAAGATGATCAGGACGCATAATATACGGATTATCTGCGGTGTGTTCGCCATGAAAGTCGAACTTTGAACCCTAGCATTACAAGCCCTTAAGCTTTCTGCTGATTCACAGTAGGGCGTAAATGACCAGAATTACTTATTTGGTTTTCTGCGCATGGTACCTTGTAGACTTAAAGCAGAAAATGGTTCAACCACGTAAATGTATAGGTTTTCATTACCTTCTCTCGAAAAAGTTCTTGCTCCTTGACTCAATGTCAAGATCGGACAGTCTGCCATTTTTTTACTAGTTTTATTTCGGTAAAGAAGTTTTCTCAGATCTCCCATAAAAGTCGCCATAAAAAGACAGAATTTCTTTATTGTTAGTGAAATTATTCACTTTTGGCAAAAAGCTCTCAAACGTTAGCATCTAACGTATTTTATATAGTAGTTTAGTACTTTGAACTTCAACGTGTTTCGTTCTGTATTCAATACATTTTATATAGTACTTTCTAGCTTTGAACTTCAATGTGTTTCGTTCTGTATTCAATACATTTTATATAGTACTTTCTAGCTTTGAACTTCAATGTGTTTCGTTCTGTATCCAATACATTTTATATAGTACTTTCTAGCTTTGAACTTCAATGTGTTTCGTTCTGTATCCAATACATTTTATATAGTACTTTATAACTTTGAACTTCAATGTGTTTCGTTCTGTATTCAAGACAGTTTATATGGTACTTTATAGCTTTGAACTTCAGTGTGTTTCGTTCTGTATCCAAGACAGTTTATATAGTACTTTCTAGCTTTGAACTTCAATGTGTTTCGTTCTGTATCCAATACATTTTATATAGTACTTTATAGCTTTGAACTTCAGTGTGTTTCGTTCTGTATCCAAGACAGTTTATATAGTACTTTCTAGCTTTGAACTTCAATGTGTTTCGTTCTGTATCCACCACAGTTTATATAGTACTTTCTAGCTTTGAACTTCAATGTGTTTCGTTCTGTATCCAGTACATTTTATATAGTATTCTATAGCTTTGAACGTCTGTGTGTGTCTTTCACTTTTGTATTTCTTTCAGGAAATCAGAAGTATATCATTTTTTAAACTGAAAATAGAACTGATCCTCCAGAATAGAATGAATTTCTATTTTATGTAGCACGAATCTTCGTAGTTTCTTAATTTACTGGTATTAAAATTATTAATAATCTGTTACCATAAATGTTTGTCTTAATAATGTTCCACAGAAACCTAAAATATAATACTTTTCACTTCATTCCTAAAGCATGTAAAAGTAATAATCGCACTATCTGTAGTGCTGTTTCTAAACGATCTGCGTATTATGTATACAGTATATAACAACAATTAACAACAGTTTTAGATTGTTAATGTACTATTTATTACAAGCAACTACTAACAAAGCGAAATCAAACTGGCGTTTAAATATATTCACAGCTTGCGGTGGGGAGTGAGAATAGAAACATAAAGTTTATGACCACACGAGATTGTCTTTCAGGCACCAAAATAAAAAAAAATTGAGGCTTGAAAGATTTTTAAACCTAAATTCTTGCCACGAATTTTGTTTGTTTGTTTGTGGGGAGTTGGAATTGTTCGTATATTAGAATACATACAACGTTTCGACCACTAGTGTGATAATTTTCAAGTACAACACAGAATAATTAAATTTGAATATCATTATGAAAACTAATAGTATGATAGACGAGACACGTATGACGTATTCTAACATAAGAATATTTCCAACTATCCAGTATAGAAAAAACTCACCCTTTTTTGAAAACTAGCGTTGTTAAAAAAGTCGGATAAACAGAATGAAATCAAAGGTAACGCTGTTACAGTAATTGGGTAATCAATCAACTTGAAATCAAATCTAACGCTGTTACGGTAATTTGGGTAACCAATCAACTTGAAATCAAAACTCATTCTGTTACAGTAATTGGGTAATCAATCAACTTGAACTCAAAACTAACGCTGTTACAGTAATTTGGGTAATCAATCAACTTGAACTCAAAACTAACGCTGTTACAGTAATTTGGGTAATCAATGAACTTGAAATCAAAACTAATGCTGTTACAGTAATTTGGGTAATCAATCAACTTGAAATTAAAACTAACGCTGTTACAGTAATTGAGTAATCAATCAACATGAAATCAAATCTAACGCTGTTACAGTAATCAATCAACTTGAAATCAAAACTAACTGTTACAAACACTGGAGGATTAGCTAGAAATGGGAATTAACATTGTTACAATCACTGAATAAACAGACTAGAAGTCAACAATTGGAAAATAAATCAAAACTAACGCTGTTACAAAATATGGATAATCACCTTAAAATAAAAAATAACGTTACAATAATCAGATAATCATTCAACTTGAAATCAAAACTAAAGTTGTTACTATAACTGGGCAAAGGGCTTGAAATCAAAAGTAGTGTTATTTGATTTTGTTTGTTAAAGTGCAAAAGTGCACAATAGGCTATCAGCAAGGTTCGGACCCACAATTGTAGCTTTATATGCTACCGAGCCATCCTCTGAGCCAGTGATGGAAGTAAGGTAGGGTGATGAGGAGGTGGGTGGATACCATCATTGTTACAATAATTGGATAAACAGCCAGAATGTTTCGCCTGCTTTGTTATTATTTGTAATTTACCTGACATAACGATTCCTCTACATAAACACACTGAAACGTTTACTTTGCTGGTGAGTTTTTGTTGTTTGAAGTTAAGCACAGAGCTACACAATGGGATATCTGTGCTCTAGCGTTTTAAGTCCGTAGACATACCGCTGTGCCACTGGGGGGGGGGGGGCTTGCTAGGGAGTTCTGGTAAACTTACAGTGAGCTTATTCACAAAGTAATAAGTATCTTTATTATTATTCATACAATAAATGTACACTTTTCTGAATTTGTGTTTCATTTATAAATTACTTGGCGTTGAAAGTAAAGTCCCTTTTATAATTCCTATTTATTAGTTTTCTACTCAATATATGACCTGAAATTTGTTTTATATGAATGAGAGAAAAACTGTAAATATTTTCTAAAGCATGATTTTTACACTGCTTTCTTTTTCTTTTTTTAGAAATTGCATAACTATTGAAAAATAAACATGAAAATTTTATAAAATCTCCCGCAAGTTTTTCGTGCTTCTATCACTATCAGCTCATGACTCTTATTATCCTCGCTCCCGAAGGGGGAGGGTATTTCATTTTACTCAAATTACCTACATGGTCATAGCCTTGAAATGTTTCGGTGTAAGTGCGTAGGCTAGCTAAACTCTGATCCCCTCATGGTAATCATTCATCATGTGCTGGAGTGTGAAAGAGGTGAAACGAACCCGACCCTCCCAGGTCTATAAGATCTAAAGCCCGATGCCGACAAAAGAGTTAAACTGGATACCACACATTAACCAGAATTTGGTAAAAAAGCGAGTGACCTTAGGAGTTTGACTAGCAACAACCAAGGAGCTTCACCAGAAAACATATTAAAATTTACATAAGACCAGTGGTAGAATGTGAATCAATGTATCAAAAACACACATCAACAAACTACAGCAGATATAAAAGTGTATTTTAACGAAAGCCTATAGAGTCCCACGAAAAACAAACTCAGTATTTCTACACAAACTATTCAAACATGCCAATTCTATCAGACAGACTCCTGGATAACTGGCTTCAATATTATAAGAAAAAGTATTAATAAAAATGAACTGATGAACAAACTAGAGATGAACCAATCCCAAAGTACCTCTCCCCTCTAAACATAATAAATAAGAAACGTACAGGCCAAGCAGTGCTAGGCTAACTGAATCCTAACACAAACGTAGCTCTATTTTAAAAGTGCTTTGTATTTAAAATAGGGTTATGTGTGTGTATATGACTGCTAAGCAGAAATGTATTGTGAACACGGACTAACAGAACGATCATACATAAGTGAAGCTAGTGAAAATATAAAAGTTAACATTACCCCATGAATTGAACATGGCACGAAAAGGGTATGTTAATTAAAACTGCGGACAATAGACAAAATTTAACATACTGTGAGTAATGCAACAACAAAGTAACAAGGGTTATTACCTAGGATTCGGTAACAGGGCAAACAAAATGACAATTCCAGAGAGGGAGGAAGAGGTCAACTGCTGAACCTTGACCCTCCCTGGTCCAAAACATGGACCAAATCCCGATGAAGAAGAAGTGAATTTTTTACAGGACGGTCCTCCCTGAATCTGGTCCGGCTCCGGATTCTAGAGGTTTAGATGCTTGAAGTAGGACATTGTTGGATCTAGCAATTCATATTTTTGAAGCAGAACATGTTACATCTAGAGGTTTAGATGCTTGAAGTAAGACATTGTTGGATCTAATAATTCATATTTTTGCAGAAGTACATGTTATATCTAGAGGTTTAGATGCTTGAAGTAGAACATTGTTGGATTCAGTAATTTAAATGCTTGAAGCACAAAATTGATGGATCTAGTAAAATGTTGTTAAGTATAATGATTTATATGCTAGAAGTAGAACATGTTAGATCTAGCGGTTTATATTCTTGAAGTAGGACATTGTTAGGTACAATGGCTTATGTGCTTGAAGCAGAACATTGTAGAATATACCGGCTTACATATGTAAAGGAGAATATTGTTGGATCTACTGAGTTGGCAGCTTGAAGTATAACACTGTAGGATGCAAAAACAATGAGTAAAAAAACATCACTAATAGTAGCCGCGACCAGCAAAACATTAGCGGTAGTTTTCATGCTTATATTCTATTATTTTCACGCCATTTATAGCTGTCTCAGATCGATAAATTATTTATGTAGTCAGACAAACAAACTCACATTGACATAACATTATTGAATAAAACTACACGTAAGTATCTTTATTTAATAAAACTACACATAAAGTAAACAATAAAGTAAAGTATGGTAATTATAATAGTGTGCAGATTATGAAACAGTTATGAGCGTTTAGTGTATGACAGGTTTTACCAGTTGAAACAAAGAAACTTACAAAAACGAAGAATAAAACACCTAGCAAAAAAAAAAAGTAGCTAAAAGTTTTTTATACCGGCCTATGAAACGAACCAAAGATAAACTATTGCAAAGTAAAGTAAATGTTAAAGTTGTAATGAAGGCAAATTTAGCTGCTATGCAGAAACGTCTGAATGCGGTGTTCACGAAGCGATAGCCATATGGTTTTGAACGAACTGCGCATGCGTATTTTAGATCTAACTAAGTCGAGAAAGCCCAAAGAAATTGTATTTAGTGTAATGCTATTTTTTTAGGAAATAACACGCAGGTTAAGTGTTGTTTGTGTGAAATAATTTGCAAATAAAAAAGCGAAGTTGAAATCGAAGCCACTCCTCATATGATGACAACGACATTGTGCCATCGTGTACTATACTCGTTGCATTAACCTTTCTAACGATATGCGATTTGTAATGTTTCATCGAGATATTTTCGAGAAAAGTCCCGGACAAACGCAAATATGTTATTTATATAGATTTGGTAATATTTTTTTAGAAATAAAATGCTTTAAAATCAAACGCTTGTACGAAATAAATTTTTTTTCTCGTTAAAAACTACAAGTTCTTCATTGGACTAAGATTATTTTACTGTTAAGTTTACTGTAAAAATAATTTTTATAGGGTATAAGACTATACTGCAATCATAGGGCTCTCTTTAAAGTATTGTTCCACTTTCATAGATGGCGACACATACGTAGCCTGCGTTACCTTTTATAAAATGTAGCATCCTGCGAGCAAATTTACATTATTTATATTACAGTTTAAAAATAAAAGGAAATTTATATAAATATAAACAATCATATAGCGTATTACTTTAAAGTTTATCATGAGGGTTTTCTAATTAGAATTTGTTTTTTAATTCAAGTAAAACAAAAGTGGAATGCTTGGATGATAACCATTTATAATCTCGTAGGCGGGAAGAGGTAATGCTCCCAAAGATTATGAGAGAGTACAGGTAATCTATCCAGTATATTGTAACTGGTTATAGGTGAGTACAGATCACCCTTTTTTTGGTAACACTGCACTTAAAGTGTGCCTCTCAACTTTTGAAATTAACACTTACACTAATAACTTGTTTAGCCCTGCGTATTGAAGTCGTAAGAACACCATATTAGAAAGTTTATTGGTAGTAAGGTTAATACGAAACGAACATCGTCTGTTGTCTTGAATCGGTGAACAACTCTGACAAATAGTTTAGAAGAAGCCTCTAAAGGAGATGGGCGACGATTTTGTTTGTTTGTTTGTTTTCAATGACGAGGAAC
>NW_013666290.1:261667-263633 GCF_000517525.1 Limulus polyphemus
TCATTGTACTATATACCATTTCGTTTTAATGAACCACCTCATGCTAATTTTAAAACTTGTTTTTCTAGTTCACATTCCGCCTTCATTCTAATTTACTTGCCCCTTAGCCTCTCATAATGGAACAAAACAACTCGAGATGTTGATACAGATGGGAGTCAAGTCCAACAAAACTGTTTATTTGTTTGGGGGGAGGGGGGCTGATATTGAGCGAAGAAAAACTTTAATATAAGTACAAAGCTACACAACGGGCTATCTGTGCTGTGCCCACCACTGATATTGAAACCCGGTTTCTAACGTTATAAGTCTGCAGACATACCGCTGTTTCACTGGAAGCGTTGCGCAACGAGGGGACCATTAAACACTGCTCCCGGCCTTACAGGGCACGAGGTCTTACTAAGATGGAAATATGATTAGTATTTGTGTATGTTTGTGCATATGGTTACAAATCACAAGAATAGGCTAAACCACCATAAAAATCAACGAAAGTTCAATAAAAGGAAACAAGAACCCCCCAACAACTCAAACTATTGACTCCTAAAAGAGAACAACAGTAGCAACAACAACAACAAAAACTCCAGGAGACAAGTTATAGCGTAGGAATCTATTAAGTGCATCCTGAATTTAGAGGTACCTGAAGAAGTAGGTCCTACTCATAAGTAAGGATACACCGTTTACCACATTTAACCTCTAAATAAAAGCCTCACATTTCTGCCAACAAAAATATTTCAGAAAGATAAAGAAAATATATATTATAGAGCAGTTTACTGTCTGCTGAAAATGAAATATCATAAGTTTAGAATTTTTCCTAACTGGTATGAGTTCTCTTTCTCTCTACACACACACATAAACATACATAATGTATACATACATCTCTATGTAATAGCTTGTACATAGAATACTTTCTATTCTATTTTACGTAACATGAATACACACGGAACACATTAATGTTTCATAGAAGTGAAAAAGAATCTACGTAGGCGACCCTGCTTTCTTCTCTAATTCTTTTCTCAATGTCGGGGTATGAAAAACAAACAAAAAAATATATATACAATAGCTTTTTGAACGATATAAAGCATTAACAATTTAAAAAGACTGCCCTGCTCGCCCACTCTTAATAATAATATCTTATTCAAATTATTTTATTGTAAGTCGGCTGGTTGTTCACGATCAAGATTTCTTTCGTAGAGGGGCCAATAGAGGAAGAATACCACGAGCACAGTGCAAACAATAAAGTTATAAGATATTTAAAGAATCGTACTCCTCTGGGACATACACTCTCGACAAACAGTATACCTTCTTGATACGTTTACGTTGTAGTAATGTAAAGACGAATGTCATGATAAAGCAAACAATTTTATCCATTCAAGCCGTCTCCAACCATTATTAGTTTCAAAGTGGGTTCCTCGTCATCGAATTTCAATCTTCTTATGTTTCTGGATCTAGGAATTTTATAATTGTTAATATGTAACAGCATATACTAAGGCATGATATAGTATAGGTTAATACAACAAAATATGCAATACATTAGGAAAACAGAATAGCATTTAGAGTAGTATTTACTAAGACCTAAAAACAAAAATTGGAAAATATTTAAAAGGGAGATTTTAAAACTCCCTAGGTTATTTACGTTTGACAATCCTGATTCTGTAAATTTTAAATTACTGACTAAATATAGTGGCACATGAAGATGTGAGAGTTATAAGTTGAACTTGTCAGAAACGTGAATCTTCATTTTGCTACTGTCCATGTAAGAGAAACAACATTTCTAATTGATAATTTAAAAAATTTATAATCTCAATAAATCATGTAACCAAGAAATTTGTTGATATGGAATGAATAGCCCATTTTGAACTAGGAGTTATTCTTTGAATTATTTTAAATATACAGTCTTTTTCGTTTTGATGTCTTGTAGACCTCGTGTGTGTGTATATAGTCAGAGATGAAAGTCTTCCGGATATATCCGGAA
>NW_013666290.1:264351-270813 GCF_000517525.1 Limulus polyphemus
TTAGTTTCTTAACACAGTATTTTTGTTAATTCTTGTCACTTTCACACGAAACATGTCACTATTCTTAGTAATGATGTACGTGATTTAGTTTCTTAACACAGTATTTTTGTTAATTCTTGTCACTTTCACACGAAACATGCCACATATTCTTAGTAATGATGTACGTGATTTAGTTTCTTAACACAGTATTTTTGTTAATTCTTGTCACTTTCACACGAAACATGCCACATATTCTTAGTAATGATGTACGTGATTTAGTTTCTCAACTAAAGTAGTTAAGTTAAGTAGAAAGTTATACAATGGGCTATCTGTGCTCTGCCCACCACGGGTATCGAAATCCTGTTTCTAGCGTTATAAGTCTTTTTATTAACTCGTGTCACTCTCAGATGAAGCATGCCATATACACTTACTAATGATGTAAATGATTTAATTTCTTAACACAGTATTCTTATTACATCAGGTCACTCTCACACCAAGCATATCATACATATTTACTAATGATGTAAATGATTTAATTTCTTAACACAGTATTCTTATTACATCAGGTCACTCTCACACCAAGCATATCATACATATTTACTAATGATGTACGTCATTTGCTTTATTAACATCTAAACATGGTATCTTTTTGTTAAAGTTGATAGTTTTTACACCAAGCTTGAAGTAAAACAATGTGGGATCCAGCGTTTTGAGGTTTGAAGCCGAATATTGTTAGATTCAGCATTTAAATGTTTAAAGTGGAGCAAATGTTGAATCTAGCAGCTAAATGTTTTAAATAGAACATTGTTGGATCGAACATTTAGTTGTTTGCAATGGAACATTGTGTGATGTAACTGTAGTAGTTACTTTTACTAACCAAGACAAGATTTGTCTATTTCATTAACAATTAAATCGATGAAATAGTATGTAACTATTTTTTTATAATGAAGAGATGAAAGGATACATTTGAGCTTAAAGTTATTGATGAACACCATGTACAATATTCGCGATTAAAACAAAAATTCAAAAAGCTTCCTTCATTGGTTTTTACTTTTAAATTTACTCATATTTCTCCCATTTGACAACGCTTTTAATGTATACTTAATCTGGATATAAATGATACATTGTTTTTGCGCATATAATAGTGGAAATAATTATGGAAACGGTGAGATAAAGGCAAATACTGCGGAAATGCAGCTTTATAGCTTGGAAATGTCATGTGCGGACGATAACTTAGACTGACAATGGATGTCATCCAAACGGTTATAAAGTGTCTCAACAATATAAAGCCTACAAAAGTACAGGCAGTAGCACTATGGCCAGTAGTAGTAGTGTGATGCTTTCATGTTTCTCAGGACTCAAGCATCGCATGAAAAGCGTGTAAAAATAAAAGTTCGACAGATTAAGTATATTCCATGCAGAAAATGCGGAAAGGCTCCATGTTTCAGTAGTAGCTGCGTGCATGACTCTGAAAAGGGTACCAGAAACTGGGACTGTTAACAATAGTAGCAATCAAAGCAGATAACTGAAACTCCCAAAACTCCTTAAAAGTAATGTTAAGTACCTTAGAATTTTTTTTTTTTATGAGATAGACAACGGTCGAGTATAAAGTTTGTCAACGACTTTGGCGTGAATATTACATTGAAACCAATAAGATACACAAAATGGACAAAATGGATCTCGGACCACAAACAGTGTAATGAATAAATCTGGAGACACGTGCTCTTTCCAGGTGAATCCAAGTTCGAATTGTTTGACAAGAAGCAACGACATCTGTTTGACGGGGGAGAAGAGAACGGTATGATAGTCAACGTACAATATCTAGAGTGAAGCCTTGTAGGAGATCAGTACAAGTTTGTGGCTGCAATTTAGCTAAGGTATTTGTGACCTACACAAAACTGATGGCACCGTGACTGCTGACAAGTACATGCAGATTCTGATCACGAAACTGATGGCACCGTGACTGTTGACAAATACATGTAAATTCTGATCCATCATTTCATTCTCCAAAGAACATGACTTATTTGGTGTGAATTCATCTTTTAGCAAAATAATGATCCCAAGAAACTTAGAGTGAATGCGGTATAATGGTATATTTACCCTAATAAGTCGATGGAACACCCAGCCAAAATCCCGATATGAGCATTTATGAAGGTGTACAAGTTTAGTACATAAAAAAAAAACATCTGAGAAAGTGAAAAGGCGAAAAAACAACAAGAAGAACAACTTGGCTGAATTCTGGGGAGTAATGATTGAAACAATATTTCACGATGGTAGGTTGATAAATGAAGTGTAATACCCCGTCTAAAATAAAATCCTCACATAAAAAATATATACTTGTACAGTTTTCTGTGATAATGCTTTTTACTATTTATAAATTCTTCATTTAGTTGCCATCACTCATTGTTTGCCACTCCTTCTTGTATATCGTACGTATTCATACTCGTTTCGAGTACTGTATCACATCATAGTATTTGAACACTTTGAGACACGACGAGTACATATCGTTTTATAAATTCTTTAACTACCGAAAGTAACAAAATTCTTGAACCCTTTCGCCCGGAACATAAAATTTGAGTAATTGCCCTCAAAATCGTGGAAATCCCTGATAAAATTAAATAGCTTTTTCTGTAACAGTAAACGACAGAAAGTATTTTTGTGATTTGAGTTTTAGTTTTTGCTTCACCAAATTTTGTGCCCCCCCCCCCCAGTGGCACAGCGGTATGTCTGAGGACTTACAACACTAGAAACCAGATCGCACAGATAGCCCATTGTGTAGATTTGTGCTTAACTTCAAACCAACCAATCAACCAAATTTTATGCCCCCCTCCCCCCAGTGACACAGCGGTATGTCGATACTCGTGGTGGGCATCACACAGATAACCCATTGTGTAGCTTTGTTCTTAACTTCAAATCAACCAACAAACCAAATTTTATGCTTCCCCCCCCCCCCAGTGGCACAGCGGTATGTCTGTGGACTTACAATGCTAGAAACCGGTTTTCGATACCCGTGGTGGGCATCGCACAGATAGCCCATTGTGTAGCTTTGTGCTTAACTTCAAACCAACCAACCAAATTTTATGGCTATAAACGAATCACAACGTAATTAACCAACGGCAAAGTCGTGTAGGCCTTTCTCGACTGCAATTATTTTCATTAAGTATTACGTGTATGCGGTTATATTGAATTTTGTTATTGGAAACGAAGTTGGCATATTCTAAGGCACTCTTGTAATACTTAAATACTTATCACACCAATTTTTAACTTAAGTTGTTTCGTGAGAAATCTTTTAAAAATATTTTTATTCTATTCTGTTGGACACTCGGAAATTAATTCTTTTTTCACAATAAACACCAGGATATGGTCTTTCCGTGGTAATTATTTCTGTAAAGAATCCAGTAGGTGTTTTACGTATCTGTTGACTGTTATATATTACGCTCATTTCCCCCGTATAGTGACCAACTTTCCTAACTACTAGCAAAGAAAAGGTTTAAGTGACCCAAGTTTTTTTTGTTTTTTTTTACCAATACGAGAAAGGGGGAACAAAATCTATCTGTGATTAACTGCAAATAGACGAAACTTTAATTCAAAAGATCACTTACGTTCTTAAAATGTAGGTCTCTTTAAGTCTACTGTAAAATTTATAAATACAAGAGAAATTTGTTTGTTTCAGAACATACGTGCAAAACTACACAAAGCGTTATTTAAGCATAGTTGTCCCTATCCACAGATAGACCAAATGATGTCGTGGTCTTCTTCGAACTTCGAAGGACGAACAACAGTGACCGTAAGTAAAGTGCGTGAATCGTTGTGAATTATAGCGTGTGTTAAGTGAAAGTGACTGTGGAAATTCTGTGTATTGCAAAGTTGTGTTGAGAAATAATAAATTAGTTTTATTTAAGAAAGGACATGTATCGCTGAAGTTCTTCAGAAAGAATTTTTACGGGAAATTAACAAACAAGCAGAGACATAACAGTACTAACAAATTATATAAAACGTATCTTATTATTGTGAGTCATTATTTTGCAGTTTTATTTTAATTTTATGGTTTACATACGTAACTATTTTACGCTTTTTCTTTCACGTTCGTGGTGTTACTTTCTTCTTAGCTATCAAAAATAGAATTAGATATATGCATTTCATCTCGAAATATATATATATATATACATATGAACACAACGTATAAACACTCAATAAAAGACAACAAATAAAAACTAACGAGCGAATGTTTAAACACATATCTCGTAGACCGTGTTTTTCACCCGAAATAATATAATATAATTTCCTACATTCTAATATCACGTGATCAATAAAGTAGTGCCGGCTCGAGAGATTGTTTATATTGGAGGGCTGAACTGCAAAATTTCAGATAAAATCCAGGAAAAAAAAAAGAATTGGTTATCGCACGATTTTGTGCATTAAACATCCGAGTAAACAAAAAGGTATATTTCATATTTGATCTTCAAATTACAGTTTATCATCCACGTACTTTTAACTCATATCGACCAGTTCTGACCGTGCTAAATAACCGTGGCAGCTCCATAGGGATCCCGTCTGCGTTATTTGCTTGTTATCGATGGTCCAACTCGTTTGTCTTGGCCTCAGATTAATCATTTTTGTATTCAAGCTAAATGTATACGCAATTACTCAACGAAAACATCATAGTTTAGCGGCGATAATATTGATAACTGATGGTTTCAAAATGTACACGACATATAATAATACCGCTCTTAGATCGCCGTCTTATAGCAGAGCTCACGACCTTCTACTGCGCATGCGCGAGAACGTGTTCGGTTGATGATGTAGGAGAGCTAGAAGATGTATCAGTTTTTTTTGTAGTATTTCATAGCAGGAAAGATAGCTACAAAACGGCTTATTAGTCCAGCAAGAGCGCAGTTAAAGCGAGTGTCAGCCATTTCTTCGGATCTCATTTGCTTCTCCGCAATACTCAATTAACTTTAGCAGCAAGACATTGCGGATCTATCCTACACAACCATAGAATTTTGGTCAATATTTAGCGGAGTTACTGTAGTACAGACATCTAGCCAGCCAATAGATGCCACCAAGCCGGTAAGGCACGGTGAGCCGCGGCATGAACTACCTGTGTACCTAACGTCTGTTTCGTGAGGCAAGACGCAAACTGCAAGCTTTCCGGACAATTTGACAAGGATAAGAAAGTTTGAAGTCCAAGAGAGAACCACTTTATGTCGAATTCCCACGTTAATATATTTCAGGTGACCAAATATTGTATTATCATCTAGCAACTGGATATTTCTATCTCTCTCTTTACTTGCCGAAGCGAAAACTGCGTATTTGTACGGAGTGTAAAATTCAAGCTCTCGCTTGTGGTGGAGGGTTCTACTTCTAACCTGACTACTTTGCTAAACTAACACTTCGCTTTTTACTTTTAAGACGACTTTCGTTGTAAACTGCTAGACTGGCCTATAGGGGGAAACTGAAATGCTTAGTAAAAAACCTGCTGCATTGTGAACAATGCCGGCAGTAATCCATCTTATCACTAACGCGTCAATAATTGGAAAATCTTCAACAAAGCTCATGTGGTCTTCTTAAGCAAGAATTAAGTTTGTATAACTCCTAAAATTTGATTAAGATTATTCCTAGCTTCCAAATTTGGCATAATGGATTGGCGGGAACTTTGTGTCTCTTTGCTCTGCTGTAGGAGGTGAGTCAATGTAGTTTTTACACAGACAAAAATTGCATGTCTTCTGAACATTTTTTACGGAAGAATCATTGTCTTAAACTTATAATGGTGACAGAAATAAAAATAAAGTTATTTGTGGATAATTTGAATTAATTCATTATTTCACTCTGTTTATATTTACATATTTCGACTGAAAATCTTTAGATCTTTGTAATATGTTTGTTTTAGTTTAATTACAGCTATATGTCATTCAGGAATAATCTTTGAAAGTTCGTATTAAAACGGGTACTTCGTTTTGGGTACTTCCAAGATCAGAGTGTATCTGCAGGGGAAAAAAATCATTATTCGATCGAAAATTAAGAAAATCACTAAGTCATATCTTGTAGATAGCACAAATTCACTTCAGTTCATTTTTCCATTGTTAGAATCTTAAACTAATTCTACATTCTAGATACTACACATCTTCTTCCTTAAGATGCTTTAATTCGTTGTTAGAATCCTAAACTAATTCTACATTCTAGATACCACCTTCTTCCTTAGGATGCTTTAATTCGTTGTTAGAATCCTAAACTAATTCTACATTCTAGATACCACCTTCTTCCTTAGGATGCTTTAATTCGTTGTTAGAATCCTAAACTAATTCTACATTCTAGATCCCACCTTCTTCCTTAGGATGCTTTAATTCTTTGTTAGATTCTTAAACTAATTCTACATTCTAGATACCACCTTCTTCCTTAGGATGCTTTAATTCGTTGTTAGAATCCTAAACTAATTCTACATTCTAGATACCACCTTCTTCCTTAGGATGCTTTAATTCTTTG
>NW_013666290.1:271612-276353 GCF_000517525.1 Limulus polyphemus
TTAGATCTTTGTAATATGTTTGTTTTAGTTTAATTACAGCTATATGTCATTCAGGAATAATCTATGAAAGTTCGTATTAAAACGGGTACTTCGTTTTGGGTACTTCCAAGATCAGAGTGTATCTGCAGGGGAAAAAAATCATTAATCGATCGAAAATTAAGAAAATCACTAAGTCATATCTTGTAGATAGCACAAATTCACTTCAGTTCATTTTTCCATTGTTAGAATCTTAAACTAATTCTACATTCTAGATACTACTTCTTCCTTAGGATGCTTTAATTCGTTGTTAGAATCCTAAACTAATTCTACATTCTAGAACATCTTCTTCCTTAAGATGCTTTAATTCGTTGTTAGAATCCTAAACTAATTCTACATTCTAGATACCACCTTCTTCCTTAGGATGCTTTAATTCGTTGTTAGAATCCTAAACTAATTCTACATTCTAGATACCACCTTCTTCCTTAGGATGCTTTAATTCGTTTGTTAGAATCCTAAACTAATTCTACATTCTAGATGTTCCCCAGTGGGACGGCGGTAAGTCTTCGGATTTACAACGCTAAAATCAGGGATTCGTTTCCTTTCGGTGGACACAGTAGACGTGGCTTTGCTATAAGAAAACACAAACACACATTCTAGACACTGTTTTACATCTTTTGGATGCTTCAATTTGTTGTTAGAATCCTAAATTCATCTTACATTCTAGATACCACCTTTTTTCTTAGAATGCTTCAATTCGTTTTTAGAATTCTAAACTAATTTTCGTACCTAGGATGCTTCAGTCTGTTGTTTGAATAGCTAACTATTTATAGACCCTGGATACTGCCTTCATCATTTGGATACTTTAATTGGTTGTTTGAATAGTATATTAATTCTACATTCTGGACATCACCTTTATCTTCGTTGTTTGCATTCTAAATTAATTCCAGGTTCTGGATACTACCTTTATCCTTGGGTACTCCAATTCGTTGTTTGATCACTATACTTATTATACATTCTGGATACCACATTCATCCTTAGTATACTTCAACTTTGCATCCTAAGCTAGAGTTTTAATCTGACACTGCTTCCATTCTTTGAATCTTCTATTTCACTGCTTGCATTAGTAAGTAATACTTATCTCAATCCTCAAGATATCACTTTCCATTTATTTGCAAAGTGAACTCTTGCAGCATTCTTTAATACCGGTTGCATTCTTAAAGAATTCTAAACAAATTATATTGCATTATATCCATTCTTAACATATCCAAGTTCGGTTCTTGCATGATGGATCACGCTTCATTCTTGCATCATCTCCGCCTTTACGTTGTTCTAGTTTGTTGTTCATCGTAAACTAGTATCTTATTGTTGCATATGTTCATTATTGGGTTGTTTTAGTTTGTTGCTTATCTTAAACTAGTATCATATTGTTGCATCCATCCATCCTTAGGTTGTTCTAGTTTATTGTTCATCCTAAATTAGTATCATATTCTCGAACTAAATCCATTTTTAATGCATCCAAATGTTGTTTACATCATACTTATTGTAGGGTTTTCTAGATTTACATTAGTAAGTAATACTTATCTCAATCCTCAAGATATTACTTTCCACGTATTTGCAAAGTGAACTCTTCCAACATTCTTTAATACCGGTTGCATTCTTAAAGAATTCTAAACAAATTATATAGCATTATCTCCATTCTAAACATATCCAACATTGATATAAGCAGTTGTCATTGGGGTATTTACATAAGGAAATTACGTTCTGGTATACTATTGCCATTCTTAATGTTTACTAAATCATGAAATATGTCATACGCTAACTTAAAATATGGTACAACATCCATTTTTTTTAGGGGTTTTTAATCATGGGCTGTATCATGTGTAAGTTAATTCTTTCAAGTATTCACCACCCAAAACAGAAAAGTTAAGAGAAATTAACTTAGTGTTGCATTTTTACATAGGAAAATTTTATATACCTGTCGTGCTATATGTAAGTGAGAAGGAGACAAGTGTACTCTTCGAAAATAGGCCTCTGAAAAAAGTCCTAACGTTCTCGTTTCTGCGTGAAGGAGCTCGAAATCTGTCGTGAAACGAAGAAGTTAAGAGATGATAAAACAACCATTGTTAAAGTGTCTTGTTCAGTGGATTCGGATACGTGTGTGCTTTACTAGATCTATAATCAGCGTTTTGTACGCGCTGTTTGTGTAATGTGCTAACGTCGCAGTCTGATTATGAAATCGATTGATGTTGTCTGTCTTGCTTGTATAAATGAGCTTTACTAGATCTATAATCAGCGATTTGTACGCGCTGTTTGTTTAATGTGCTAACGCCGCAGTCTGATTATGAAATCGATTGATGTTGTCTGCCTTGCTTGTATAAATGTGCTTTACTAGATCTATAATCAGCGATTTGTACGCGCTGTTTGTTTAATGTGCTAACGCCGCAGTCTGATTATGAAATCGATTGATGTTGTCTGCCTTGCTTGTATAAATATGCTTTACCAGATCTATAATCAGCGTTTTGTACGCGCTGTTTGTGAGATGTGCTAACGCCGCAGTCTGATTATGAAATCGATTGATGTTGTCTGTCTTGCTTGTATAAATGTAGCTTTACTAGATCTATAATCAGCGATTTGTACGCGCTGTTTGTAAGATGTGCTAACGTCGTAGTCTGATTATGAAATCGATTGATGTTGTCTGCCTTGCTTGTATAAATATGCTTTACCAGATCTATAATCAGCGTTTTGTACGCGCTGTTTGTGAGATGTGCTAACGCCGCAGTCTGATTATGAAATCGATTGATGTTGTCTGCCTTGCTTGTATAAATGAGCTTTACTAGATCTATAATCAGCGTTTTGTACGCGCTGTTTGTGTAATGTGCTAACGTCGCAGTCTGATTATGATATCGATTGATGTCTGTCTTGCTTGTAAGAATTGTCTTCAGTTAAGCAACAGACAGACTCTTCAGAAGAATAAAGTTCTACCTGAAAAGACACTTTTTCTGTAAGAGAGGTCCCACTAACTCTCTTTTGTTTTATTTGTATATGTGTGTGTGTGTGTGTATGTATATGGGTGCTATGTATGTGACATGTGTGTGTGCTATTTACGTTATGTGTATTATGTATGCGTGCTATGTATGTTGTTGTTTGTTATGAAGCACAAAGCTACACAAAGGGCTATCTGTGCTCTGCCCACCACGGGTATCGAAGCCCGGTTTCTAGTAGTATAAGTCCGTAGGCATACCGGGGTGCCACTGGGGGGGGGCAGCTGCTATGTATGTGCGATATGTGTCATGCATGTGTATGCTATGTATGTGATGCGTATTATGTATATGTGCTATGTATGTGCGATATGTGTCATGCATGTGTATGCTATGTATGTGATGCGTATTATGTATATGTGCTATGTATGTGCGATATGTCTAATGCATGTGTATGCTATGTATGTGATGCGTATTATGTATATGTGCTATGTATGTGCGATACATGATAAGTGTTATGTATTATGTGTGCTGTTCATGCAATGTGCGTGTATGTAAGTGTGTACGAGTTTGAATGCTTTGTACGTAAAAACGAAACCAGTTTTTCAGAATAGAGACTGAAGTATCAGCTTTCACTAAACTTCCTGGAGCGCAGCATCCAAACAATTATCGAATGCACACATTCTTTCCATTTCCTTCATATAGAATTGTTGAAATAGCTGCGTTAGTCGTAATAAAGCTATGTTTTGCCACATGGTTATCTCCCAATTAGTCAGTAACACGAGCAAAAATCATATTAATCTAATAATAAATTGTGTTAAAAAACAAAGTACTAACCACAGGCTCCAATTGAGTACAAATTAAAGTGAAAATGATGTCCTTGATAAAGGCCCCTAGCTGGTTTTTTTTCAAAATAGTTTTTATTTTTTGTATTTTTTAATCAACTTAAAAGCTTTCGCACCTCATTTTGGTTCCGTGTCGTATTTCTCATCATAGTGGCTATCTAGCGTGTATTTCGCTCTTTTTCATTTTGCATCATCATTGATTTCAAGCCAAGACTGTGGCATGAAATAAAAGACATCAAGAGATATCTATGCACGTCATAACCAAGTGCTGAAGAAAAATAGTTGTATGATGGAAAACAAACGTGTCACTGTTATTGTAAGAAATTTGAATGCTAAAAGACAAATATGAGGTACATATGCCAACATTATTCTAACGAACTGGGATTATGAAAGTCAGATGTGAGACACTTAAGACAACATCATTCTAAGGAACTTGGATTATGGAAAGTCAGATGTGAGACACTTATGTCAACATCATTCTAAGGAACTGGGATTATAAAAGTCAGATGTGAGACACTTATGTCAACATCATTCTAAGGAACTGGGATTATGAAAGTCAGATGTGAGACACTTATATCAACATCATTCTATGGAACTGGGATTACAAAAGTCAGATGTCAGACACACATGTCAACATCATTCTAAGGAACTGGGATTATGGAAAGTCAGATGTGAGACACTTATGTCAACATCATTCTAAGGAACTGGGATTATGGAAAGTTAGATGTGAGCCACTTATGTCAACATCATTCTAAAGAACTGGGATTACAAAAGTCGGATGTCAGACACACATGTCAACATAATTCTAAGGAACTGGGATTATGGAAAGTCAGATGTGAGACACTTATGTCAACATCATTTTAAGGAACTGGGATTATGAAAGTCAGATGTGAGACACTTATGTCAACATCATTTTAAGGAACTGGGATTATGAAAGTC
>NW_013666290.1:277225-289605 GCF_000517525.1 Limulus polyphemus
AGTAACTATATATTATTTTGTGACGTTACCAACAACAACTGCAGCTAGTAACTATATATTATTTTGTGACGTTACCAACAAGCTGCAGCTAGTAAGTATATATTATTTTGTGACGTTACCAACAACTGCAACTATATATTATTTTGTGACTTTACCAACAACTGCAACTAGTAACTATATATTATTGTGATTTTACTAACAGCTGTAACTACATATTACTTCGTGATTTTACCATTAGCTGTGATTGCGTATCATTTTGTGACTTTATCAACAGCCATGGCTACATATCATTTTCTGACTTTACCAACAGCTGTGACTGCATAATATTTTGTGACTTTATCATAGTCATGGCTACATATCATTTTGTGACTTTAGCAACAGCTGTGGCCGCATATCACTTTGTGACTTTGTCAACAGCTGTGACTGTGTATTATTTTTTGACACTTGATACTTGTTGAAGATGTGTTAAACCGTTAGTAAGATTGAGATTATACTTCTAAAGAATTGATTATAACATAACCGATACTAGCCAATCTTTGCTTGTGCTGTCATTTGAAGGATTCAAATATAATTCCATCCTTTATCAAATTTATTCAACATACTTCTATTTTAATACATGATTAACTTCTTTTACTAAGCAGCTATTTTAAATCACGATAACTTGGTAAACTTTATTTCTTGTAAGGAAGGTTTGAATTTCGCGCAAAGCTACTCGAGGGCTATCTGCACTAGCCGTCCCTGATTTAGCAGTGATAAGCTAGAGGTAAGGCAGCTAATTAACACTACCCACCACCAACCCTTGGATTACTATTTTACCCATGAACAGTGGGATTGACCGTCACATTTTAATGCCCCCACGGCTAAAATGGCAAACGTGACGGGGATTCGAACCCGCGAATCGAGCGCCCTAACCAAAAGGCTTGTAAAGAATGAAGAACTTAATGGCGTTGAAATCTAAAACTAGAATATTTTTCAACGGAAACTACAGGAAAGTAAATTAATTATTAGTTTGAATCTTTATATGAGCAATAAAGAACTACAGCGAATTCCCATTAACAAAACAAAATATAGGAAATCTGAATCTTATTCTCTCCAACAGCAAAACAACAAAAACACTTCGAAAAACAATGATGCTACTAAATAAGTTATAGGTTTATTCGTTTACATTATGAACTTAGGGTGGATTGGAGCATCTACACGAGCTAGAACTTGACCGAAAAAATCCTGCTGTGTGTATCTTATTTTTACAAACTTGCCTTCAGAAGTTACCAACGGGGAAACACTAACTAAATAAACAATATTTTGGAATTACCTAATTCATCAAAAAAGAAAAAAAGAATGCTATAATATCACAGTTTTGTAAAGTTCCATCCGTGCAAAACAAATGATTTTAACTGTTGAAAAACAAACAATATTTAACTCTAAGAAGCGAAGCAGAATAATCTTTTATTTATAATGCAGAAAACACTGTCTTTTAACAGTAACTATACTTCTTGAGAAGGTGAGAAACGAAGCAGAGTAATCTTTATCTATAATGCAGAAAACGCTGTATTTTAACTATGTTTCTTAAGAAAGTGTTTCACCAAGAACAAATAATTTTGTGACAATTTGCAAGCATCGCTGATAAAATTGTATTTGATGAACAAGCTGGAGGAGTATTGTCGTCTGCGAGACTTTCCATAATAACTTGTCTATCATATTATCATCAATTCTGTGAAATAAGAACCTGTAGAGATATCTATCTCTAGTAGGTGGTCAATGCATCATAAAGGTACTCTTTCTTGTTTTATGTAGCTTGTTTATGTCGCAGTAATTTTATAAGTTACTCACTTTAGTTCTATTTATTTGTTTTAGCGAAAAGTGCACAATAGACTAATAATGCTTGGAGACGGCTTGAATGGGTAACGTACCCGATGATGACGACAAAACCTTGTCGAAACGTTGAACATTTGCTGTTATGTTAAACTTATATTAAAATTTTTCTTCATTACCCATTTGCTCCCCCTCCCCCAATGACACAGCGGTAATATATTTTATTTTTGCTTTTCAAGTTCATATGTCATGGTGTGTTGTAGCCTATAGAGTGCATAAATATTCTCGTGATTCATGGCATGCGCACGTTTTATTGACCTCACGACAGTGCAAATTGCAAGGTTAAGCGTCCCTTAAGTGACGTCATTTTAGTGTCTACTGACTGGCTGACAGACAACACA
This sequence comes from Limulus polyphemus, assembly GCF_000517525.1. Taxonomy (NCBI): domain Eukaryota; kingdom Metazoa; phylum Arthropoda; class Merostomata; order Xiphosura; family Limulidae; genus Limulus; species Limulus polyphemus. The sequence goes on from NW_013666290.1 coordinate 279,439, forward strand.
CTACTGTTCAGTGGTGAGAGTGGTTAAAACAGGTGATCCCTCGGGGAAATAACTTTGTAAGGTTGAAGTGCTTTACAAACTTTACACGTAGCAAAACTGATACCTGCAACAGGGCCGCAGGAAACTGTAAAATTTTAACATAATTTTGTTCTTGGTTTTATTTATCCGTGTACTTACTTATATACGTAGAGACACTTACAGATGGCCTGCACATAGCTCGTTGATTATAAACCACCAACTAACCCAAGAGGTATGTACTCTGCGATGTAGAACAATACGGGTAATAAAACTGTTCGTTTTTTTGCAGTTAAGAATGAAACGGGACCGATGAGGTAAATAAAAATAACAAAGGATGATTAAACGGGAAGAAACCTACAACCTCCTTGTTCGATGTCCAAAGAGCTACCCGCCCACACGTGTTGTTAGTTTGTTAGGGACATAAGGTGGTTGTATTATAATCCACAAAGTACTGACATTCATGTCTTTTAATATACAGATTAAAGTGTTGAAGACTCTCATTCTTAAGCTGAACTCGTGTGTACGAAAATTAATAACTAAACAGGTTTCTGTACGGAAATTATGCGAAGTCTTTTATGTCTTTTATATTAACGGGCGTTGCACAACATGGCAAGAAAACTTATTAATTTTTCCTCAAATAAACAAGTAAGTAATCTGAACAGTGAACCGCTAATGATTACGTAGAAAAGATAATGAGATGTGTTGGGTAATAGTAAAAACATCCGAAAATAAAATAGAATTACATATATAAATACATATACGCCTGTCGTACAATCACTAGAGCTTATGCTCTACATCATCGATCTAAGAGTAAGGCTTTATCGCGAGGAAATTAGTGGAAAGAGATTCCAAAGTAGTCTTGATTCCAAAATAGTCTTGATTAATCTTACCGTCTTCAAAGTGACAAGGCTACTTCTCTAATAGATGATGTTTGTTTAGAAGAAAAAAACAAAGTTAGACAAGGAACGAAAGAAAAACGTAGACACACAGGAAGAACACATAATAGAAAACTCCATCCCTACAAGCACAGCTACAAGATTAATAAAACCTATAATCAAATCCTACGAAGGTGTGTTTACAAAGCCAAGATATTCTACATTTGCCGAGTTGTATATAAGTAATATAAGAATAACAGTGCTTATACTATGTATGACTAGTATCAACGATATATGCATAACATAGGCTATATGAAATTGTTATACACCACATGTATTTTTTACGGTCACGCCTTTGTAATTAGCGTTAGTGGTATAAGGTGTGGAAAAAATCAATATTCTCACGGTACGAACATTAAGTTTTATGTAACACGAAAAGCTTAATTCTGTAACGTGTTGTTAAAGTATCTATGCTTTTAAATCAGATTGTTTAAACCAATTAATCAGTTAGTTAACACGAGACGAACTAAAATTATTGGCTATTCTCGACCAAGTGTTTTAATTAATCTGACCAAACGTATTTTAGGAATTTTACAGAGCTGTACAATCGACCAATTTTAGAATTTGAGGCGGGTATTATACAAGAACACAACTTGATACAAACTCTAGCTCAGCTATGCTATCACTACGATTTGCATCGCGTGCATTCTTAATTAATAAATAATTACAAAACACTTCTGGTTAATTGATAAATAATTACAAAACACTTCTGCTTAATTAATAAATAATTATAAACACTTCTGTTTAATTGATAAATAATTATAAAACACCTATGCTTAATTAATAAATACTTTGGCGTATCAATTCATTTATTAGCAAATTTGAAAGTTGCAGATTTTAATTTTTTATCTTCAGTTCTAAGTTACCTGATGTGTATTTTAAAAATGGGAATTTCTATCTTCTTAACAAAAATTATTTAAAATACTGGTTGGGTAGGAGGACACATGCTTTCTTCGCAAGGTTTCTACTGAGTGCCATCTTGACCGTGAGTGGAGCTTTCCTGTTAAAACCATTCTGCAGGTTTTTTTTTTTAACCAATCATTAAGTGTTTTATAATTATTAATTAATTAACCAGAAGTGTTTTGTAATTATTTATTAATTAAGGATAAGTGTTTTGTAATTATTTATTAATTAACCAGAAGTGTTTTGTAATTATTTATTAATTAATCAGAAGTGTTTTATAATTATTTATTAATTAAGCAGAAGTGTTTTATAATTATTTATTAATTAACCAGAAATGTTTTGTAATTATTTATTAATTAATCAGAAGTGTTTTATAATTATTGCACAACTTATTTATACCTTCGTTATTTTTTTTGTCATCTTCTCAAATTCGAAACGATATAAACTTTTCCCAAAATGCACACGTAACTTCTCTTTGTTTCTTACCCACACAATGTTTTCTTAATACATGACGTACTTAACAGTATTTGAAATGCCGTACTTCTGCAAACTTGAAATTGTTTGTTAGTGTACGACAAATGTACGAAATTTCATAAGCCTTATCAGTAACTTCTGATCAAAGCAAATTACCCATGTAGATCAGAACTGAAAATTAATCCATTACATAATGTATCTACTTCAAAATATCGTATAACAGGAACTATGCAATGCCATAAAACAAAACTTATAATGATTAGAATGCAATGATTCATCAGTTAGGTACCCTCGCTATTATCGACATTATTGTCCGTAATCCCAATATATCGTTTTACGACGTTTGGCCAGTTTAGAAGATTTGGGTTCATCCTAATTTCACATACTAAGCTAAAAATGTAAAATAATTCTTATAGAAAATAAATATCATAAACAAATGGAATATATATATATATATTTCTAGATTTAAACCAATAGTAATAATTAAACTAATATTAAAGAAGTAATGATTTGCAAATTTTGTTTCTTGACCAACTGACTATCCTAGTTTTGTATAATCGAGTGGTTGTCACAAAATTCCATCTACACATTATGTTGGACTAAACGAACTGTTAGCTCAAAAAGCATTGGTTGCAAAACGCTCCCAGTCATTGGTTTCTTGAATAACAACTGTCCTAGCTTTGGTTAATCGAGTGGCTGTCACAAAATGCCATCTACATATTTTGCCAGAATAAACCACATGTTAGCGAGGAAATCAGGGGCAACAATACCCTTCAGTCATTAGTTTCCGACCAAACAACTATCCTAGCTGATAATAATGAAGTAAAAATCACACACTGTAGTGCATACATTGTATGGTTAACACTCACCTGATAGCTTGGAAAGTATGGACCGCCACTTCTTACCAGTCAATGATTATACAATCGTTGACTATCCTTAATGATCATCACTTCCTCTCAGTCAGCGTTTTTGCAATCGTTGACTATCATCAATGATCATCACTTCTTTTCATTCAGTAATTGTACAGTTGGTAATTGTCCAACTGTTTATAATCAAATGACAGTCACAAAATGTTTTCTATGCATTTTCTAGCTCCTGGCATGCAAACTCATGTGCAGTATTTCATCCACTCCACATAGTCTTATAGACATTTATGGCACCTCCGCCCTAAAAGGTGGCCATTAATCACATCTAAAGGAAGTATACCTTTCCAGTTTATCTCTGCTCTGTTGTGCAATATGCAATCAAGACATACAGCAAGTGTTCATTCCAATTGGTTCATCGGGATTTAATAAATTCAGATAAGGCATATGCTTGATAGCCTGTATCACTTACTCTGCCAAATCATGTCAAATGGGGTGCTAAGGTGAAGTGTGCAACTTCAACACACCCAACACAGTGCACAACTAAGAGAAAAGAATAACAAGCTATTGAAAGTAGTTCTCTGATCTATCTAAAGCTCTTCAAGGGCACCAAAATGGGCTACCCATTGCTCTTCCAACATATCAGCAACATATTATGCTAGAATATTAGCCAATAGGTATGCCTTAACCCACTTAGTGAATTAACTAATAACTACCAGCACGTATACATTATCTCTCTTTGTCTCAGGGATGCAACCAGTGATATACAGGGCTATTTTCTGGAGAGGTGAACCAACAATTATTTGCTGTAATTTGCCCTATCTAGGCTGGTTTATCCTCTGGGCTGCACAAATTGTGCAATGCTGGCACCAGCAATGAATGTCACAATTCAAACATGGCTGATAAACTGCCACTGGAAACTAGCACTAATGCATTGAACACCTTGGTGGTCTCCAGTCCTTGCATCATGCAAAGTCTGGAGTATATGCCATCTCAGATCTCTGAGGTCCAATAGCTGCAACACAGACTGAGAACAACATCTAGCTTCAACACATCGTCTTACACCTGCATCTTCTTGTACAAGTGCCAAAGATTGCATGAGATACACTATTTTCTTGATTGCATACAACATGATGCACAGCAAAGAGTGTCCACGCTAGTTCTGTGTCTCTTAATTTCTCTTCCCAAAACTCTTGAGGTGAGTGTTTTAGAATCCAGTTGTCAAAGAATTTGCCTACAATATAGATACACATTGTGATAGCTGAAATATATTTCAATTCAACGTGATGGCCTAGATCACGACTCTCAATGAATGGACAGGGTCTCACTGTGTGGTAACAAATATTTTAAGCACTTCAGTTTTGACCCTTTTGGAAAATGCTACATAACCATTTCATTCTCCTGAAATGCTGTGATCCAACATGCTGTCATTTCTTCTGGATTTTTAAAAGTTCACGAGCCAATCTATTTCAGTGATGCATGATCGACCCAGAGAATGGACTTTCTGTCCTATAAAAATGTTGATAGTAATTCACAAAGACCACAACTGCAAGCAGTTCTTTCTTTATCGTAGTATTGACGTTTAGAAGCTGTAAGTGAATGTTTCATGTGCATAAATCATTTGTTCAGCCTCATCCTGTGACTGTGAAAACACTGCCAAAATCCCATCTCTGGAATCTGTATCTAACAGGAACGTACACTCCTCTCATGGATTTGCCAACACAGGAGTTTCCAATAAACCATTCTTCAAGGAGAGTAAGGCATAATTGCATTTTCCAGCCCACCTGAATTGTGCAATGACTTTAGTGAAAGCAGATATAGGTGTGACAATCTTGGAGAAATTGGCTACAAAATGTCAATAATATGATACAAACCTAAGGAAACTTGGAACTTCTCATCTTGTCACAGGGTGGGTCCAATCTTAAACTACTGCACTCTTTGCAGGGTTGGTTGAGATGCCATTTATACCCATGATGTGACCAAGAAATTATACTTGTGTGCATATCATTGCACACTTCCTGGGCTTTAACTTTAATGTTGATGTTCTTATACACTGGAGAATCACAAACAGGTTCATAACTTGAAGATTTGACCAAATATACAGACATTATCCACATATACCAGTAATATCTCACATTGCAGCTTTTGAGCATAAGCTCCATAAGTCTCTTGAAAGGGCCATAGCATCACACAGGTTAATTAGTATGACTTGGAATTCAAACAAACAATCTTGAATGCTAAAAGCAGTTTCACCCTACTCTCGTCACCCAGTTCGACTTGCAAATATTTTCAGACCAGTTCTAAAGTGTTGAACCATTGGGCATCTTCCAACATGTTCAGCTATTCTTCTGTCTATAGCAATAGAAAGGCATCAATGTGCATCATGGCGTTCACCCTGCAGAAGGAAGAAGTAAGCAAAGAACTTCCTCATGCCATTATTTTTCATAACAATCATCACATGCACTCTTTGAAGGCTATATTATGATGTCATTTAACTTTTGCTGTATCTCTGCACTGGATATATTCTTAGTGCCCAGAAAAGCGTGCACAGTGATTGTTAATTTGACTCACATTGGCTTTTTCTATGTGGTAATAAGTAACTGTAGCCCTACTCAAATGGACTATTTGGTCCCATAAATAATTTAACATACTTAACCAGCATATCACTGAGACTTCTTCACTGTGTTCAATCTATATTACTACAACAATCCTCAACTAGTGACCTCATATATGTTCGTAGCTGGGTATTTACGCATTTTGGACATAGTACAATGGAAGTAACACTAGAATTATATTGATTACCTACACTTTGCTTGCTGTTTTGATGACCAATACAGTGGGAAGCTGGGTGCAAATTGTTCATAATTGCAAAACAGCACTAAGACTTCATCACCTGAAGGACAAGTCACTGTTCACGCTACTGCTGCTTTTTTCGGACAGAAAACATTGTGTTTCATGCATTGGCTTGACAGATGCATTATACGACACCAGTGCACTAGACCTTGTCGATAGTAAACCATGGTACACAACTTGTGTATTTGGAGGTACTATGATTCCTTTTACTAGGCACACACGTGCAGTCCACTGTTCCTCGATTGATTTTGAGTGACACTGGATGGCTTTCCCACCAAACCCCTCTTCCCCTGTTGCACAGGCAAAGTTGGGACAGAGCTTTTACAGTCGTCCTGAGGATGCCGATGAAGGAACCAATGTTTGCAACACCTACCTTTGTCTTAGGGCTCGAGTAACCCATACAAATGTAGATACATCCTTATCTATTCACACCAGAATGAAATGAATGTCAAGCGGTCATAGTGGTTTCAATCATAGTGCCTGATATACACCATATATACCAGGATTCGTGCCACTCTTGTGTTAACCAGAAACTCCATTAGTCTTCTGTGTATCTTCACAGGCACATTCAAAGCACTACCCAGCTCTGAAAGAGCTGGGCTGACCACCACATCCTTCAGTAAAAACTGTTTACTGTGTTTCTCCAAGTCAGTGGCTGGGTCTGACTCAGAACTCAAGTTCTGTTAGTTTTCTAGAGCTGAAGCAACAGCACCAATAGCCATGCAGCCGGTCATGAAACAGAGGGTCTCATACATATTGTTGCCTTGTAAGATATGGACAATTTTCATGGAAATGCCCCTACGGCCCACAACCATGGAAAATGCTGTGTCCCTCCCTTACTTCTGTGGGACAAGTATCACAAGAGGAACTGACTAGCCCTAACCATTCACTGGATACCTGTTCTTTTGTATTGCAACATTTGTTGATATTGGCCGCAGTCCTGTTCTTTATTGGCTTGACCTCAACGGGAAATACCAGTTTGAGTAGGGTTGCTTGTACTGGGAGTCACATATGGTTCGAATAAGCCGACGCTTACCAACATATCAGCAAACTCACACGAAACATACGTTTATCGGTCTTCGTCAAACGTGAATAATATATTCTATTTTATAAACAAATTAAAAAGCCATCTTGAAATTAAAGTTCTGATATAATATAATAGGATAAACTTCTACTGAACAAAAGGATGAAATTACTTTAATTCAAGAACGCGAACTGCACGTTTAGGCGATTATCTGAGTCACATAATAAAACAAATTTAGCACTAACTGCAGCGCTGCCTAATCCGCTCTTAACAATAAAATTTTCTTTTCCTCTAGAAGATTAAAAAGTATTAAAAGACCATAGATAATTAAATTGTACAAACAACACGATAAGATGACTAGAAAAAATATTAAACGACAAATTGTAAACAGTGTGTGTGTATATGTGCTTATAATTGGATATTTGTGCATTGGTATTTGAAGATCAGAAATTGTTCCTCTTCTTTTATTTGCCTTTGATTGTGGTTCATAATGAAATGTAGGATTTCCGAAGCTGGTTTAACTCGCCTCCTGGTGCGGCAGCGATAAGTTCTCGGACTTACCACGCTAAAATCTGTGGTCCGATTCTCCGCGGTGGACAGAGCACATATAGTTCATTGTGTAGCTTTGCACTAAAAACCAACAAAAAAAACGGTTTAACTAAATAGCAAAAGGCCCAGTGGCACAGCGGTATGTCTGCAGACTTACAACGCTAGAATCCGGGTTTCGATACCCATGGTGGGTAGAGCACAGATGGCTCATTATGTAGTTTTGTGCTTAATTACACACGAATCGAGCAATAACAGAATAAATTCTTATAATTAATTTTGGAATTAGTTCGCAATAGATAACAACAATATAATCCATACATTATCTAGTCGGATTTATCTACTTTCACAGTTTGTGCTGTATGTTGATGCCCCCCCAGTGGCACAGCGGTATGTCTGCGGATTTACAATGCTAGAAACCGGCAGAGCACAGATAGCCCAATGAACAGCTTTGTGCTTAACTACAAACAAACAAACAATTGCTCATTTTCTGTGGTTATGCAGGTTTGTGTACCGCTTTATTGTCTTTTACTTTATTACATTTGCAAGTTTTGTTTAAAATCACGTTATATAAATACATTGATTCTGTTAGACAGTAATTATTTTAGACTACGATGTCATTACAAATATGTAAGTTGCTGTTTCACGTGAACAGTTTCTGACGTTATTTGTTATACTTGTATAATTAATGTGCGATCTTATTTTACCTGTAACCTCACTCAAGTTTGGCTTCAGCGACTTTATATATCCGAGAATTTTATTTTTGTCTCTAAAACGAACATATCTATACCTGATATATATATATATTATATATATAGGTGGAACAAAAGTAAATATACAGTTGTTTCATTTAGAACACAGTTTAATTTCTATCTGTTACTTTAAAACGAACAATGATTACAATGGTTCAATTGGCTTCGTAATATTTTCTCTAAAATCAATCGTATGATGCCATCTATACTGCATAGTAACGTTTGTGTGCGTGTGTATGTGTACTATATGTAAGGAATATCTTCTTTATGTACTTCTTTACATGGACTTCAATGTATTAAAATTATAATATTTACATGTAGTTAGTGTGCATCCGATTGCGGAGGTTCAGTTGACATAACGGCAGAGTGTGGTTACCTTATTATTACTTATTCTTCTTTGAATTCACTAACATATAATACTTGATAACTGGTTCACCTTCTGTTTGGTCATATACTTACTTCAACAATAACTGGGCTTTATTTTACAGTTCCAAATATTCCGTTCTTTGCACTGTAGTGTTTTCTGTTCTTGTATTTTAGGTATCTGTTTCAAACCAGTTTCTAGGCTGTAAACACTTCAGTTCTCGAGTAGCCCTGAAATGTTGACTTTCAGTATCTCTCTTAAATTCCTTTTATTCCATGCTTCATAATTTCAGCTGTGTTATTCCACTTCAATTTCCTTCTGTGCCTTTATACCTTTAGTCGCTTTTCTATTCCACATGACTAGATTAAACCTTTCCTGAGGTACACAAATACAGGAGCCGTGGTAAAAGTGGTGAGGGGGAGGGGGTGTTGGACTGAAGCTACCCCAAAATGTGTATCAGCCTCCCCTATAGTCCCGTACCCCAAAAAACAATGCTTACTGTGAAGCTGGTTCTCTTCCTAAATACTACACTAAGTGTAACCCACTAGATGTAGGGTGCAGCTCCTTCAATTTTGTATCTAACCTATCTTATAGGCTCATCCCCTCCTCACCGGGAAGAAACTGGCGACGAACCTGCACAAACTTAACCGTTTTTTGTTGTTTTAAGATCTTTCGCCACAACTTTAGCTTTTTATTTATTTTATTTTATTGCTTTGTAAGTGTTTATTGTCTCCTTTGCTTCGTAACTTTTATTTTTGTCTTTTCTAATATAGATTAAATACTATCTTGGCCAACAAGTCCAGCCATATTTCATGCCATTAGCGGCTATAACAAGCAGTTAAAGATGTTTTTTTTTTTTTTGGTACGTACATTGAAGCGATCCGTGGCCCATTGACTCCTTTCTAAATCAAATATATAATCTCCGTTTTATTGTTTGTTTATAGAACGAAATTAGTAAGTATCTGACAGATTCGAGAAAAGATAATCTCGAAAAATACTTTAAAGCAGATTCAAAATTGAGTTTTCACGAGTTAAGTCAGTTAGTTATTTTCCCACTTTACTGTTTTCTAGCTGTACTTTAGCTAGAGATTGTACAGGTTTGAAATAAACGTTCACTTAGATCACATGTTATTAAATACTTTTGTTTCCAGGTTAAGTTACGATCTCATGCTTTAGAAAAATGGGACCCCATTTATCTATATATGAATTATTTGTTTAATAATGTTTTGACCAATAGTTTCTTTTTTTTAAATATATTTTCTAAGTATTATAGAGAGCTGACCTTATTTCTAGAATATTATGTTATCTTATATAAGATCATTTAGAACAACGTACTTGAAGCAATAAAGTCACATAATTATCTATTGCTGCTCTGTTTCTAAGCCATTACTTTGTACTAGGTTAAATTACTATATCATAATAGTAATAGTCGTGG
>NW_013666290.1:290552-295299 GCF_000517525.1 Limulus polyphemus
GGGATTGACCGTCACATTATAACGCCCCCACGGCTGAAAGGGCGAGCATGTTTCTGATAGAACTGGAAAATCATTCATCATTTCTCTAAAGACAAAATTATTTAAATTGTATTAGAAATGCCATCAAGCTGTTAGGGAAGGCCTAGTCTATAGTCTTCTTTCTCGTGATTTTACTAAAGCTTTGCGTTTCTTCTGTCTTCACAGCTTTTATCAAACTTTAATAATCCTATCTTGCTCTAACTATATGAACACGATCGCCTTCTGTGAAGGCTCGCACTACAAATTTAATCATCTTATGTACTATATTTTTCCCGTGTTTATACTAATTGTATGTGTTATTTCATAGCGCAAAACTACACAATGGGCTATCTGTGCTCTGTCGACCGCGAGGAATTAAACCCTGGATTCCAGCGTTGTAAGTCCGTAAACTTACTGCTGACCCACCGAGGGGCAATTGTATATATCTCTTGATTATATATATTTTAACATTAGATTATGTAAATCTGGAAAAATAAAGTTATATTTGTGTGTAGTCGTGTGTTTAAAAAGAATGAATAAATAAAGCTACTTTTAAAAACTAAAAAACGATTATTTATTTTGAGTTTCTTCTGGGGTCTGGTCCTAGTATAGATTAGTGGTTAGGGCGTTCAACTTGAAATCTGAGAGTCGTGGGTTCGAATCCCGTCACTGAACATGCTCGCCCTTTCAGCCGTGAGGACGTTATAATGTGACATTCAATCCTAATATTCACTGATAAAAAAGCAGTCCAAAAGGTTGCGGTGGGTAGTATTGAATAGCTGCCTTCCCTCTAGTCTATCACTTCAAAATAAGGAACGGCTAGCACAGATAGCCCTCGTCTAGCTTAACGTGAAATTTCAATAAATAAACAAACAAACTTCTGGCTTGTACTTTTTCCCCTGTGTTTAAACTTAAACAATAACATATTCCCGCAAAGTGCATCAATTACCCTTTTCAATGGTGTTTACATTTTATTCCCAGAATAAAAACATTCACCAAAGTATAAGAAAATGCGTTATCGCTTCACCGTATTTTCGGTACAAATACGTGCTCAATGTGACATCACTGTGTTATAGGTGGTACAAATACGTGCTCAATGTGACATCACTGTGTTATAGGTTCGCTGATGCAGCACTTAAACTTTCTGTTAGTTGTTTTTTTAAGGAGGAGGGGTGCAAGAGAACTATTAGCGTCCAGAGGCACAATAACGATTGGTAGGGATACACGAATTAGTCCTGAAAATCACGTGTCGCAAGAAATGTCCGAAGATTTGATTAATTAGAAATTAACCAATGTTTATGTGTTAAAAAGTATCGTTGGAAAGATGGGATTAATATCACAAAATAACCAATCATTTCGTTTAGCAAGAGTGCATTACAAGGAAGACGTAATTAAGGTGACAAAATAACCAGTATTTGTTTGAAGTTAAGCAGAAAGCTACACAATAGGCTATCTGTGAACTGCCCACCACGGGTATCGAAACCCGGTTTCTAGCGTTGTAACTCCATATACATACCGCTGTACCATTGAGGGGCAATAACCAGTAGTCTTGCGTTACAATAGTAAATTAGTAGGAAGACGTGTTCAATGTCACAAATACCCAGCAATCACTTTTTAAAGAAGGTAATGAAAGGGTGATGTGTCTACTAAAAAAAGACCATTATCATGTTTTGTAAGAATGCATTAAAAAAGGCCATTATCATGTTTTGTAAGAATGCATTAAAAAAGGCCATTATCATGTTTTGTAAGAATGCATTAAAAAGGGCCATTATCATGTTTTGTAAGAATGTATTAAAGAGGCCATTATCATGTTTTGTAAGAATGTATTAAAAAGGCCATTATCATGTTTTGTAAGAATGCATTAAAAAGGCCATTATCATGTTTTGTAAGAATGCATTAAAAAGGCCATTATCATGTTTTGTAAGAATGCATTAATAGAAAGGTGTGATTAATGTCAGAGTACAATTAGAAATCACGTGTTCCCAGAAGGTATTCACACTAAGACGTGGGTAATTCCAATAAAAGTAACCAATTATGAAGATTCACGTGTTCCCAAAAATGTATAACAGAAAAATGTGACTAAAATACAATCGAGTAACCAGAAGGTCTTGATGGGAATTTGTGGTCATGTTTTGCAAGATGATATTGTTTGAAAAATATGACTAAGGTCAGTAAATAATTTATTATCACGTCTATGAAGGGAGTAACCAGAAGGTCTTGATGGGAACTTGTGGTCATGTTTTGCAAGATGATATTGTTTGAAAAATATGACTGAGGTCAGTAAATAATTTATTATCACGTCTACGAAGGGTGAGGGGGGATCAAGCACGATGAGATAATATGCCACTTATCACTCTTCCTTTCTCACATACAGACTACCCTTTAAAGATATTACTTATCTCAATTGTATAGTTTTTGGTATGTTCGTACTTACACAGTGTACTGAACGATCTAGGCTCGAGTTTATGTGTGATTACCAGCAGACTGATATATTTTATTTAGATTTATATGTGAACAGTAAAAAAAACAAAAACAAAAAACACGAAAGAGCTGCAACACTCTTCCTATGTATCTTCTTTTGTTTAACGTTCATCTCAACCACTGAGCTCGTTCTGCATCTAGGTAAACTTCCATCGCTTTCAGACGTTTCTACATTACAATAAATTACATCGAGACATATTTATGTACCTTATATCGTGCCAAGGTGGATTCCTAGGATTCCCTAGAGAACGGTAACATTAATTGTTTGCATTTAAGTAAAATTTATGTTTACATACTACCCTATAAAGCTTTCCTGTGAATTATTAAAAAGGAGCATAAAAGTGTGATTGCAGTGGTTTAGCGGAACATCCCGATATAAGACAGGAAATTGTGTATGTGGCTTCTTACAATTAAATCAACTCGGCAGGAAATAAGTCATTATGATCTGTCTTAATCGCTAGTCATTGATGGAATCTTTCCACCTGTAGCTTGTGCTAATGCATGACGTGCGGTGGATATTAGTCATTCACTGGATATTCCATGTGGGGGCGCTGTACAGTTTGCATAAGAGTAATTCAAAATTGCTGGTTTAATAAGTTTTGGAATTAATTTCCTCTGAGCCATTACTAAATGTAACTTACGTTATTGTAAAAAATTATGTCTTTCCGTTTCCACATGTAATATTTTAACCTATAATGACTAAAATGGGATTAGAAATGTGGTGACATCAAAATTAGGTAGATGAAAACTGGTGACATTTAATATATTACGTCGTCAAGAAATTTATTTCGCGTTTTAGGACACATTCATTAACCCCCCCCCCCAAAAAAAACGTACAAGACGTATAATAGTTAAACGAACCACCTAAACGTCACGTTAGTGTAGCCCCCCAGGAGCTCAACGATTAGTCAGCAAGCTTACGATGCTAAAAATCGGGTTTCGATACCCATGATGGGTAGAACACAAATAGCCCATTGTGTAGCTTTAGGCTTAACAACAAACAGCCAATTATATTTCAAAATAACATAAATCAATAAATAAAGAGCTCACAAACTATTGATTACATTAAATGTTAATAGGCGATTAAATCAACACTACAAAACAATAATGAAGATATTAGATCGTCAAGAAATTATTGTCGCGTTTTGGAACACTTTCATTACCCCCTCCCCTCCCCTCCCCTCCCCCCCCCCACACACACACAAAAAAACGTACAAATAATTAAACGAATCGCTTAAAATCACGTTAGTGTAGACTATATAATGTGTAACGTTTAGTATGCTATAATCTCTTATAGTGATGGCACACGAAGAGACACACATTCGGCATGTAATGCTGTTTGAATAAAAGAAGGGAAACAACACCTCTATAGCCACAAAGAATATCAAAGAAGTTTATGGAAATGTTTTGAACGATCGTAAGTGTCAACGATGGTTCAGCAAATTTCGTTCAGGTGACTTTAGCCTTAAAAATTGTGATGGCAGGGACCGACATGTTGGGATTGATATTAATGCTCTGGAAACGCTTTTTGAGTCTCACCCAAGGCAACACACTTGTGAAATGGCCCTGAAATTGCATGTCTCTCATGAAAAAATACGTAAAGATCTAAGGAATATGGGAAAACTCCTTAAACAAGGTGTTTGGGTGCCTCACGAACTCTCCGATGATCATCGTTTCCAACGTGTAAACGTTGCTTCGTCTTTTTTGGCGCGTGAACCATTTTTGGACAGAATTTTCGCTGGTGATGAAAAATGGATTGTCTATGCGAATATTAAACACCAAAAACTGTGGCTCAGTCCTAGACAAAAACCACTTTCCGACCCCAAAACCTGGACTCCATCCGCAGAAAGTGATGCTTTGCATTTGGTGGGACATCAAAGGGGTAATTCATTTCGAACTATCAATGCAGAGATCTATAGTCAGCAACTGGAACGTTTAAATCAATGCCTTCTTCAGAAATGCCCTTCATCGTCAATCGGAACGGTGTTCTTCTTCTCCACGACAATGCACCTATACTGTCCACTTATGATTAATTCAACTACAATCTCGGCAAATACATAGCCTGGGCTCTCACACCATATGTAACATCTGCAGGTTAACTTTTTAAAGATGGCTTCAATTTCAAATAGACACTAGAAGAACTAAATTCGAAAGCCTCAATGGCCAGTTTTGATGTCGTGTCACTCTTCACCGAACTCCTCTCCAATGAAGCTTGCAATATTGCACTCAACCTCTACACTAATGACCC
>NW_013666290.1:296127-297395 GCF_000517525.1 Limulus polyphemus
CTAGCGCAGATAGCCCTCGTGCAGCTTTGTGCGAAATTCATAATCACAAAAACAAAACATTACCCATTCAAGCTGTCTCCAGCCATTATTGACTATTGCTCTGCAGCACAATTTGCACTGCAGGAGGCGTTTGTGCGATATGCTGACGTCAGTGTTGTCCCACTCCTCTTTACATGCTCTTTCACATTCAACAAACTTGCGCGCGAACACCGACATCCCAGGACCTGGTTGACTAGCCCAAAAGCACGGAAGATGTCTGCGAATGGCAAAGCATGATTTATCCTTTTTATTTGCATTTTTGCAGAGAAACTGGCATGTTGTATTTATAGAATCATTATCTTATTGCCATCCAATATTCGCACATATGTTACTCCTTTGCGGCATAGTGATGACGCCACATTAGCTTGTTAAAAGTTCACCGGGGCATTTCTCAGATGTTTAACTTATCATTCTAGGCGTAACCTGCAACCACCTTAAATCACTTGAAAAACTCTTGCGACAAGATTTATATTATTTTTGAAATACTATTTTGCTGTTACAACGATAATAAATTGTACAGACATATGACGACACACACACACGCACGCACGCACGTATACACATGCTTCGTTCAATATGACAACAGAAATGCATTTGTCACAAGCAAGATACCGTTCCTACATCTTTCGACAGTTGGGTCCATCGTTTGGCAATGTCCTTTGGGAAAATGTCCTTGTGATTATAGCCCTTGGACGCTTTTGCAGACCTAATACCACATGAATTATTCCATTTCCAGTTCTATGTTTGGTTCTTACTTTGCCTGCAATAGACCACTGTGATAATTCCAGTGACAAACAGTTTAACATTCTTCTCTAGCCCTGGTGTTTGATGGTAGCCAATCGTGAAGTTCCCTGATGTTATTTCCTGCTGGAATCACGCCTTATTTTGCTTACCGATACGGCTCAACACTAAAGATATCTTTTTCTTCGGAGCGCTGCAACTTAATTTCTTTCATACTTCTATAGTCAAAGAATAGGAGTACTTCGCATCGGAAAGTCCCGTAATGTGGCGCCCACAAAAGGGCTTAATTTTAGACGCCATCTACGCTTACAGATCATCTCACTTCACTGAAATTCGGGGCTTTTAGCTTATGTAGGCACTAACCACAAATATGGTGACTGGACATGTAAATTGCTAAAGGGAACAACCGTCCGTATTTAGCAGTTTTGTGTAATGTACATTATGAAGTAAAGATTATATTATATTCAATATAGACAATATATTTGTTT
>NW_013666290.1:298294-301476 GCF_000517525.1 Limulus polyphemus
TATCGCTTTCATCGTCTTTCTCGGACTTACAACGCTAGAAACCGGGTTTCGATACTCGTGGTGGGCAGAGCACAGATAGCCTATTGTGTAGCTTTGTGCTTAATTCCAAACAATCAATCAATCAATTCACCGTCTTTCTAAATGTTTATGTTTGATCTTTTTATCAATTTAAGAAAGTTGCCTCTTGTTATTTCACGTTGTAATGGTCACAAGAAATGTAACCAATATGAAAATAATTTCGTTTGATCTTTAACGTTCAAAACCTGAGTAGGGTAAGACAATATTCGTTTTAAATATATATATATATGTATGTGTGAATTATTTCTGGTGTTCTTGAAAAGGAAGATGATGATATCTCAATATTCATAGCTCGAAAATGCTCATTTTATTTTACAGGATGGCCCCAAATTTTCTTTTCTATTGTAAAACTTAATAATTAAATAAATAAAGAAATACAACCATGCAGTTTCAGCATTTTATAGCCCAACCCAAACAGTTTTTATTGAGATGTCAGTAGACTTCTACGTGTGTACCATTAGTGGCTCTCAGCACGTTAACCGATATTCGATTTCAGTCCACGTTCGCTCCAACATGTCCACAGTTACAGTGGCGATGACATTCGTTATCCCGGTCTTTAGCTCCAGGATGTTTGCTATAGGTGTGCGATAAGCGATGTCCTTAACATACCCCCAAAGACATTTTACGGGATGACACTACTCAATGGAGTGAAAAAACGTGACAATAAAAACTGTTTGAGTAGGACTATAAGATGTTGAAAACTGTATGCTTGTATTTCTTTAGTTATTTAGTTTTTAAATTTTAAAATAGGAAAGATAATTTTGGACCACCCTCAATTTTTAACCATTTCTGTACAAATCAGTTCCTTGGTTAGTAGAAACGTGACTGTTTCGTATATTCTGAAGTTCGAAATTAACTGAGGGCATTGTGGTCATCATTAAAGTCTATATGTGTGATTGACACATCAAGTATTTGAAAGTATTTCTAAGTTTATATTGTTCGTTTGCTATTAAATGCAGTTGCGAACTGCATGTTTCTGACGAAATTCAACGTACTGTTTAGAATACCACAAAGAAAGCGTACTCTAAAATATAACCCTATACGAATGATAAAATTCAAGATTAAGAAGGCGTTTTTCAAATATTAAAGTTGGCTGCTTATTTATCATAACATCAACCGATAAACGATGGCACTGATACGAGTTTTTTATTGTTTTGTTTTTTTACTTTATAGGTACAAATGAAGAGGAAGTTGAATATAGTGTTATCAAGTGATTAACAGGAAGTTTAACGTTCTATTGAAAATGCAAAATATAATTCTGTAAAGATAAAGAAAGAAATAAGAAAAAATGTATATAGTGTCTCGTAAATTGGTTACACTTCTTTGACAAGTATTTATTATTTACAAATATTGTTCATAATGTTAATTTTCTTATAATTAGATTTTTAACTTAAAAACCGTTCTTAAGTTGTTGAAAACACCGGGAAATGGCTCATCTCTCTAAGAGAAACTTGCTTTCTCAGTAAATTTCATTCTTATCACTTAAGTGATTTAAAACGATGAAATAAGCCGTTACTCATTGAAAAAATGAGATTTTTGCAGAGTCACAAAGAATTTTTCCTCCTTAAATTAATAATTAGGTGAACAAGACGTAATAAAAATGTCTAATATTTGAGCAGAATCGTTAAAAGTAATTAATTTTTTGCATGAATCCTGAAGAAAGGTGAGCAATTAGAACAGACACCAATAGCAATCTTTATGTGTCTAATTAAAGACGCCACATTTTTTTTTTTTTGCGAATAGTTTCAGTGTAATATATATATATATATATTCATTTTAAATCATTCCGCATGGTGAACCTATATTTTTTAGACGCCTTCTAATTTTACTTATGAGACTATGAACATAATAATGTATATTTTCGTCTTTATTGCAATTTTCACTTTCTTATTACAAAAAAAAAGTCCTTGTAAGCGTAGATGTTTATACCGTTACGTCTCCGTTCGTTAGTTAATTTTCCGTAAATTCGTTCCGACGAAAGTTTAGCGACACAAGTCCTTTCTTAAATAAAACTGGTTTATTCTCTCTGAATACAACTTTGCGATACACTTAATTTCAACAGTCGCGCTATAACAAACGCTATAATTCACAACGAACTTCTCACGTGCTCAACAATATTCTCTCTGACTGCAGTTCAATTACTCCTTGTTCCCGTCACGTTGTGACCGTCTTATATATATAAAACTAACACATATCTAGTAAACGCTAGAGCATTCATGAAGGAACAGGATATTTCTAGAAGGACATGGCGTGATACTAGTCACGTGACCTCGCTGACGCAACACTGCCCCCTCCTTAGTATTGTTCGTCCCGAACAATAGCCACTTAAAATAAACCAATAACAATTAACAATAACTTAATTAAATGTACAGAATTACAAACACAAAATTACAATTCAACAAAGTCTCTTAATTTTACGGGACGTATCTTCTTCCGTACTGGTCTCCATCTCGTTGGCTTCTGCTTCATATGGGGTTCATCTGCTTCATCAGGAAATGTCCTATCGTCGGTAACAGTCACATTAGTGGTAGTAACTTGATCAAGAGCTTCACCGTTTCCCTTCACAAAACTGAGTAGAGTTTCTTCTTCAACCGTGATAACGCCAAAGCCTGTTGGCATGCATCACTTTTGGCTTGCCTTCCCGACCACATTTGATTCGGAAAGTCACGTCTGAGAGACAATCCACTATGTCATATGGGCCTTCCCATGGAGAAGACAACTTAGGAGACTTCCCTTTGGTCTTTCTGGGATTATACAACCACACCTTGTCTCCTGGTTCAAAGCTGACTTCAGTAGATCTCTTATCATAAGATAGCTTCATCGAATCAGCAGACGTTTTCAAGTTTGTACGCACTTGATGGTGAATATCATCCATCCTTTCTGATAACACTTTCACAAACTCTGACACATTCTCAGGCAACTCTTCATAAGGTGGGCGTCCTATTAACATATCCACTGGCAACCGAAATTCCCGACCAAACATCAACTTTTCTGGAGTGTATCCAGTGGTTTCATGCTCTGCTGTCCTATAGGCCATCAACAGTGGAGGGAGTAAGACATCCCAGTTATCTTGGCGGCTATTACAAAACTTTGCCAATTCCTGT
>NW_013666290.1:302448-305413 GCF_000517525.1 Limulus polyphemus
TTAACGAACGAACGGAGACGTAACAATATGAAAAGCTTATCAAAGTTTTTCAAAAGGTCTAACATTAAGTCGTATATAACATTATAAGTTTATTTAGTAATGGTATTATGTACGGTGAAGTTAAGCCCTAACTGAACTAAAAAAAAGCATACACACAAGTTAGAGTGTTAATTTATCTATTTAGCGAATATTGACACTACTTAATAAAGGTTTAGCTAATGTTAGGCCTAAGACAATTAGACGTGTATATTTCGGTGTCTGCCATTAATATTCGTTTGTATTATTCTAGAAATGCTGCATTTAAAAAAGCAGCATTGTTGCAATAAAAATACTAATTCGACCGCAAATGTTTTGTTGGATTCTGCTAGTAATAGATAACAATAAAGTAAAAAGCGATAGCTGGCGGCCGGTTACCTCTATGAAACTGTATAATTGTAAAACTTCCAATTGAACAAATAAGACGCTTTTCTTTTCGTTAAGTAGGCTGAACTTTGCATTATTTCAGCGGATAATCCAAAATACCTGTTTAACAATAGAATCTGTTTGAACAATATATTACCGTTTAAGTTCAGCAACTAGGCTATGTAGAGTAAATATTATTTCATTTCTACTGTGATTCGTCTTCTGTCAGCTTTATCTTGAGGATTTTATTCGCATCATCATCAGAGTAACTCTCCTTTGGCTTATCTAATACAATTACATTGTTTATCAAGAAGATTGGCACAATCGACGTGATTTCATTTCGTACACCTTCACTGTTAGTCAAGAAAATGCACAACACTTGAATCAACAAAACTAAATCAATCACTGTCATGAGTAGTAGCTTGTGTGATCATCTCAGTCTAGATATTACTATAAGTACTTAGAAATGAGCAAGTGTTTGGGTTAAATCAAAAATGTTACGTTTGTCTCAAAACAATGGAGTAGTAATGTAGTTAAAGCACTTTAAATAACACAAAATCAGTTTTGTGCTTAAGCGAAAGTATCATTTAACGATTATCAGTTGATTTTAAACATCGCGATTCAGAAGTCCTTGTTCTACACACGTGGTAGATTGTACTGCACTCTCCAGTGCTGCCCTTGATAAGCGTGAGACTCGAAGCAGAAGGATAATTACAGTATATTGTTCATTATATTTCCTTGTGCAAGTGGGGAATTCACGGAGACCAACTCTTTCCTTAGAAAATTCTTCTGTTTAAATTATGACACAGGATAAATGCCTAACTATTATTTTAAGGAATTAAATAACTGCAATGGCAAAATATATTTAAAAAAAACTTTTCTTTGTAACAGCGCGAGACCCCAAGTAGACACTTATCTTGTTTGGGCTTAAGGCTGGCAGTAATTGTTCCTAAATGGATTTAAGTACGTATTCGAAAAGTTATGCACATATGATGTTACTGGTTAAGTGCATAGGCCCGGTATTGGCCAGGTGGTTAAGGCGCTCGACTAGCAATCTGAGGGTCGCGGGTTCGAATCCCCGTCACACCGAACATGTTCGCCCTTTCAGCCGTGGGGGCGTTATAGTGTGACGGTCAATCCCACTATTCGTTGGTAAAAGAGTAGCCCAAGACTTGGCGGTGGGTGGTGATGACTAGTCTTATACTGCTGAATTAGGGACGGCTAGCGCAGATAGCCCTCGTGTAGCTTTGCGCGAAATTCAAAACAAACAATCTATAATGCAATAAGAGAAACGCACAACGCAGTGAAGTGCACGTACTTATTACATCGTACAAAGTGTTTCGACATTCATAGAGGATATTATTCAAAGATGGATATTATTTCTTTAACTGTTTATATTACTTTTAAACGGTTTTAATGACATCCTATCAAAAGAGAATCACTAATTATAAAAGGCTTATTCCCTTTGTAACTCTGTCGAGAACGCTTTCATGCTCCTTTTTTTTGTTTGGTAATACTCAACAATATGCATCATCGCTTAGCAACAACACTATCACCTGATTGTTATAAAGCCAACTATGGTTTTTGTGTTGAATGCTCAATATTCATGTTGATTTGTTTTTTTTGATAACTTTAGTGGTATAACAGCAAAATAGTTTAATTCAGACGTTTTATGACATTGAGTTTTAGCGAAAAGCAAATTAAAATTTACTAAGTATTGTTTCAGCTAAACCTTACTCTACGTTTATGCATTAGACGTAATACTTAAATTAGATTACAAATGGGCCTACTATTACTAACGTTATAAAGTCAGTGTTTAAATGTTTTTAAGTGGTGAATAAATGTTAATTGATAAATAATATTATGGTATTTTAAAACATATATTACCTACTTAGCCTTAAAACAAAGAAAAATAAACGTTTATTTCTACCAAATATCTTTTATCATTTGTACAGTCGAAAGACTTGATAATTTGTGTAGGAATATCTGCACTATGTTTTCTACTTCTTGACCTAGAATACAGTGAAAAGGCTCAAGAGTGCTATTTAAGTCAGAGTGCACATGTACTTTTGTTCACCGTAACATTTCATTTTTCTACGTTGTTTTTACTAAAAATGTGGTGATAATTAAAGAATTACTTTGAGAGTGATGAAATAACTGAAGAGTACCTGCAATTGGAGGTACAGACTGCTTAGTTGGTCTTCCTTTCGTTAGCTGAGGTCTCTGACTTGGCTGTTTAGCCCTTCTTCAGCATGAGGTATCATTCAAGTGCAAAATACCAAATACAACCTATAAAAATGTACAAAACATTTTAGCTACTCCCTCTATGTTTTTCGACCAATAAAAATTAAACATGTTTGAGGTTAAAAGCTACAAATATATGAGTTAAAAGTTAAATATTGTTAATTCTTTGTACCTACAAAATTATTGACTTTTCATACTATGATTGGTTATCTTTAAAAACGTATACCGCTATTCTTCACCCAACCCACCCCTCCCCCCACACTTTTCAAGACAACGTGTACAGAAATGTTTATTATGGTATATTTTACAATCATGGATA
>NW_013666290.1:305921-314137 GCF_000517525.1 Limulus polyphemus
ACGAGTGTCGAAAGCCGGTTTATAGCGATGTAAGTCCGCAGACACACCGCTGTGCAATTGGGAGGCCAAACATGGATTAAAAAACGGTATTATTATCCAAACAGGAATAAAGTTATTCCACAGATCATCATGACCAACTGATTTGAGCACCAGCAGGCTGGAAGATGGACCAACTCAACCCAAGCTGGATAATTTCCTACATTCCCTTAAACTATCACTGGGGAGGTCCCCCAGACTGACCCTCTTTTATCCACCCCACAAAAAAAAGATATATTAAGGTCTAGAACCGTGACTGACAATGGCTATGAACTATTTCATTTATCTTAATTTCTATCTAAAAAATCAGTATGCACCTAACAGCACCTGATAAAGGATTACCTACATTTTTTTTTATCCTGCACTTTATGTATAAAATGAGTCTGTGAAATCGCCATACAAAACCACTAAAAGAAAAATATGTCACTACAAGCAGAGAAACAAAACAACGAGCTACGGTTCACCAGAAACATAATAATAAAGACAGCAGCTGTCTTGACGTTCGGATCTATAGAAACGAAACATCACAAAATTTATGACTTAAACAGTATCGGTCTTATTATCACCATTTTTATATATACTACAAAGTTTTCATTATTGTATTTTGTTTTTTATCAACAGTTACCAAAAGGAAGATTCGATCAGAACTCAACCAGTCATTGAAAGAAAGGGACCTTTATCCGGCTACGCCTCGCCTCTTCGAGGATATGGTGCTATTCGGTGAATAACTTGTTCTCATTTTCATTTTTTTTTTATTTGGAACTAACCTCGTCAGATTTTTTTCTTGCATATTTACACCAATTATAGCTTCCTTTCTGTACTTTATATTGTACCTTAGAGATAGCTATATTTATATATTTCGTAGAATTAATATAAAAAAAATGCATGATTCGTATCGTATCTTTATTAGGACCTAGTTAAAAACCAGGTGAGCTTGTGTTTGTATGTATACGTGTTAAACAGATAAGCCGCAAACACTTCAAAAGTAAAACAGCAAACTGAGGAGAAATCAACTAAGAGAAACAAAAGCATAGCTACTTGTTCAAAGTATCTGAGGATAGTAAATGAAAAATACAGATGTAATAACTCCAGTGCACTTCGTTCTCTGATTATTTACGTGTAAAATACAGACGTAACAACTCCAGTACACTTCGTTATCTGATTATTTACTTGTAAGATACAGACACATCAATGCCAGTTTACTTCATTCTCTGATTATTTACGTGTATAATACAGATACAACTCCAGTACACTCCGTTATTTGATTACCTGTAAAATACAGACTCAACAACTCCAGTACACTTCATTATCTGAATATTTAGGGGTAAAATATGAGCGAAGTAGCATGCACTTCATTATCTGGTGATTTTATGTGTAAAACTCAGACGCAACAGCTCCATTGCACTTCGTTATCTGATTATTTACGTGAAGATAAAGCAACATAAACTAGGAGTCTGCGATGAAAAAATAGATTGTCTGGTATCCCAGGTGTGTATGTGGGACTTTGGGGCGTTATCATGTTTACATGCTACAGACTCCCAGTGTAATTACGATTGTTTACAAATAAGATGTTGGACCCTACTGACCTTGTCTTCAGGAAAGTTGATTCTGCTATTGAGGATGACCCTAGAAGGAGTTGGAATTCGGTCATTTTTTCTCAGAACCTCTCCTTCTACGTTATCATGTTTACATGCTACAGACTCCCAGTGTAATTACGATTGTTTACAAATAAGATGTTGGACCCTACTGACCTTGTCTTCAGGAAAGTTGATTCTGCTAGACTTAAGACTTACTGGCAGCCTTCTTGTTTCCTTTTCTTTCTTTTTTTTTATCCCTTGTTGCCAACTTTCCTCATAAGAAGCATTCGTTCTTTTCAAGTCCTCGCTTGATATTTGTCCTCTCTCGCTTCCTATGCGCCACTTTCAATTCCATTTTAATATGCCGAAAAAACATTCCATTGCAACTGCCTTCTGACGCGTGAAATAATCCATGCAAACTGGAGCACGAATTTAAACCAATCACACGTTACTCTTTTACAGTTGGGAGAATTTTACACTCAGTTCCTCTGAACTTTACAATTTTTCTTATTTCTGACAAAAATAAAAATGTCCCTGACATGCCACTATGTAGCACACTTCACACTTCTCCACACCAAGACAAACAACAGTCATTAATAAGTATTTTATCTCAGATCCACCGTCAACGCTATAGAAAACCTAACCCAAGGACACTACAGCTTTATCAGTAAAAGGATTAAAATATCTTAACAGGCGTTCTATAATATCTATCACGTCATACTATGTAATTTACTTGGATACACCTCAGTAACTATTGTACACATTACAAGTCGTATTTCTCCTGAGCACCACTAAAAAAAAAAGTATAAAATGTGATATTTCTATTTTGTTATCTTGGTACCATAAATACAATTTTCCTATACAAACCTACACACAAACAAATATAAAACAAACTTCTGGCACTAAAAATATTGCTAAGCTATGCCAGTTTGGCACCTGTCAGAATATTGCTCAAGAAATTCAGTATTTGATTAAAAACGAAGCCATGACGTCGTTAAGAGAACCTGAAGTTTCATACACACACGTTATAATTACTTCTCATTTATAACTATTAATTATTCTGACCTTTCACATCCACTGGTACCGTTTTTATAAAATTAACTGACTGTGAGTACTTGTATTTCGATACACTCTAGCGACAGCTTCTAGAAACAGGTTAAAAAGTCTCCTTGGATCTTTGGCAAACAATATGTTGCGTGCTTTTCTCTGAAAGCAGGGACCATTTTAACTGGGATCTAATCGTGACAGGTATCGGTTTACCTGCCATGATGTTATCAGCCAATCATAAAAGCCTGTAAATGTATAATACCAACGTTAGATAATTCTGCTCCCCCCACGCCAGTGACTCTACGGTAAGTCTAAAGGTTAATAACGCTAAAAATCGTTTTTCGATACCCACGGTTGGCAGAGCACAGATTGGTGATTAATAAGAAAGAAACATAATTTTGATACTAGGGTATGAGTTTAGTCAGACTTGTTAAGAATTTTGGGAGGCCTTTTAACAACCGTCTGGCTTAAGTGTTTTCGTTCACATTTAGTCATATATCAACTCAAATTGTTTGTTTGTTTTTTATGGATTTCGCGCAAAGCTACACAAGGGCTATATGCGCTAGCCGTCCCAAATTTAGTAGTGTAAGGCTAAAGGGAAGGCTGCTAGTCATCACCACCCACCGCCAACTCTTGGGCTACTCTTTTACCAACGAATAGTGGGATTGACTGTCACGTTATAACGCTCACACGGCTGAAAGGGCGAGCATGATTGGTGTGATGGGGATTCGAACCCGCGACCTGAATCAAATCAAAACAATCGAGTCAAGAAATCCTTAGAAAAGGAAGTCAAAATACTAATAAAGTAATATTATTTAGAATTGTTAATTAAAATTAAAGTAACATGTCCTTGAAACCAACATTTACTGTAGTTTTAAGGGGGGCTTTAATAAATTACACACCGCCCACTCGTCTATTACATACCTAAAATAGAATGAAATAGTATTATACACCTATTTTTACTGCGTACCAAGCCTGCCAGTTTATACTGTATCGTATACAATCGTTTTTTTAATCTTCACTAGTTATCCTTGCTTAATTTATTTTCCGTCGAAAAATACAACCGGTTTCGCTCCAAGGTTTTATATCTTCTGAAGAAAATTAGATTCTCATCTTCTTTTCTTTTTCTTTCTGGAGAAACAGAAGTACGACAAATGATGTCGTATGTTTTTGTATCAATTCCAGTGCTTCCAAAATACTGTTAAAGCTTCCGTTAAGTGCACTAAAGGAAATAAGTTTTTTATTCTTTCTTTTGAAAACTAAGACGTTAGATGGTGACATTGGCAATTTTTTTTATTCTTTAGAGTAGGACTGGGAACAACTGGTTAGTAACACGAGTCACGCTACTTCGTTCAACAGGGGAGGGGGTCGTAACTACAATTATTGATGAGTTTACTCAACCATGTAGTAAACGTCGATGTACTTAAAGCAACCTATATATTTTTATTTATCTTGTGTTATATTTGTACACGTAGTTCAAGAGTACCGACATCATACCGATAACGTGTTCTACAAGAAATGATAAGTGACAAACATTTCAGCCCGGCTTTGACTAGATAACGAAGTCATGCCAGCTTCGAAAAGTGAGACGGACACAAACATTTGAGTTTTAAACGATCAGGAAACATATCCAGATGTTTCTAGGCTAGAAAGTTAGAGTTATAAGACAGAATCATATTCTCTACTTGAATTATCCAGACTTACTTCACATTCGAACAACTCCAAATAATAATAGTTGAGCTCAGCCATTGAAATTGAAGTTTTCCTGTAGATATAATAAGTGACTAAAAAATATACTGGAGCATTACTAGATTATTTAAAGTTAACCATCAGCAGAATACAGTTGTTTATAGTTTTTAACAATGTTCCTGCCATAAAGAAGAATCGTTATTATAAACAGAGCACCAAGTTACGTATATGAAAGTCCTGAACTTATATATCCAGATCCCCCTTCAAAAGGAGAAAAAAAAAAGCGGATATTATTTGACTGCGTAACGAAATATATTTAACATAGCATATAACATAACATAATGTTTAGGGACAACAAGGGATCCATTGATCCATTACGCTGTCCCATCCTAAACTAAAACTATTAAATAAAAAAAGTTAACCCCAAAGCCAGCTCTTATAATTCATATAGCTATCAAGTTTTCTCTTAAACTCACTTAAATTTACTATCTCCACAACAAACCATTCCAGTGGTCAACAACCCTGTTAGAAAAATAAAACTGTCTTAGCTAAAGATGACTCCTACCCTGCCAAAATTTATATTTGTGTCTCCTTGCCCTACTATTATCACTGTTAAATATGAAAACATATGATGCATTAACACTATCAATTCCCTTTACAATCTTAGGTACCTCATTCAGATCCCCCTCTAACTTTTCCTTTTTCAAGAGAAAACAGTTTCAGATATCTTAATCTCTCCTCATATGACAACCCTTCCATCCTAAGCACCATTCTAATAGCCCTCCTCTGAACCCTTTCCAACGATACAATGCCCTTCCTAAGGTAAGGAGCTCAAGACTAAACACAGTACTCCAAAGGTGGCCTAACCAGTGACATATACAATGAAATTTTAACCACTTTAGAATTGGATTCAATATTTACTTAGTATTAATTATCTATAAATAAACCTCATAAATAATAACAGCGAAAATGTTGTTTAATATATATTTGTTTGTTTTTTTATTCCTGTAAACTCCCAGTGGAGCATAGGGCCGCAACAACACCTCGCCAACGGAAGGTATTGTTGCAGTTACTTGTAGCAGGTTGGTTTTTACGGGGTGGAGTTACTAGCCCCGCGCCCATTTCTCATTCTGGACTTGGGACCAGGGAAAGGCGGAGGTTGTCATGTTTGGTGTGACGGGGATTCGAACCCGCGACCCTCAGATTACGAGTCGAGCGCCCCAACCACCTGGCCATGCCGGGCCTTAATATATATATATATACGTTTAAATAATTTCGCTTACATATTACAAGAAGGAATTTTAATAAATCTGCAGAAAAAAATATTATAATATATATATATACAGAGATAAAAAGAGTGGGTTGAACACGTTATACTAAAACGCTTTTGAATGTGTTTGTTTGTTTGTAATTAAGCACAAAGCTATACTATGAGCTATCTGTGCTCTGCCCACCACGGGTATCGAAACCCGGATTCTAGCGTTGTAAGTCCGCAGACATACCGCTGTGCCACTGGGGGTCTTTTGAATGTGCAACCAGCAAATTATGTGACACATCCCGATATCGCAATGAAACGAAATATATGAGAAATGCCTTTTTTATATTTTTTCTGGTGTTGCGAAGTTAGTGTGATACCGCCGAAAACTGATCACTTTTGGGAAGAGTATGTAAAAGTCTTTTTCGGCGCAAAATATTCATATATTCGGGCTAAAAAGATGTGTTTAGATCGAGCATTTAGAATTTCCAAGACGGGGATATCTCTTGTACTTCATGACATTGGAATGTGAATCAACCTAATGTATCAGAACCATCCAGAAGGAGACCTGCAACAGGTCGAAACCCAGACGTAGTAAGCAAAGTGCACGCAAAATCTGCCCACGTTTCCCAAAAAAACAGTATGCAACATAATCAAGAAGAACATTCTTCTGTAAAAAAAACACAAGTCATGTATACAAAAGAAGTTACTTCCATAACATATTTATTCAACCATTGCATACTTCAAGCAGCTGAAGAATCAAAACGGTTATTCACGTTGTTCCATGCAAAGGCATACCGGTTAAGTCCCCAGACGCAGCGCTTATGGGTTTTAGTGCGATTAAAACAAGCACTCGAAAAACGTTGTTCTCGTACACTAGATGGAGTATGGAAAGCCACAGGGAAAGTGTTGTGCTTTGGACGTGACAGCCTTACGACAGAGTCTTTTGAAATTAAAACTACGCTGCAAGGCTATTATTCAAGATGTACTGTCGTTAGATAGACATGCCTGGACGTAGCGACACGGACTGTAACAACGTGGTGAGGCTCCAAAATTATTTTAACTTAATTTACTCGGTATTTGTATATGATGAAGTATGGAAGCAATATCTATTTCTATATTGCTAATAACACTTTTGCAAAACTTAACTAAACAAAGCATTCATATGGCCTGGTAGTTAGGGCACTTGACTCGAGATATGTGGGTCACGGGTTTGAATCCCGCCACCGAACATGCTGGCTGACAACACGACTTGCCAGCGCGTTAGTAGTGAGCAACAGAGAAATAAAGAAGTATTATAATCATATTAAAGAAATAAATTAATAAAAACTAGTTATATCTTTTACTTCCTAGCTTTTCTATTCCACTGTTTTCTATATTCAATAGAGATTTAAGCTTTTTAATTAAATATTAGCCGCGACCATTTGTGTAGTTTTTATGCCCTTTGCTTGAATTTTTCTTATTCTCTGATTTTCACTACGCTTTCTTGCAGGCATTATGTGTTAGGTCGATAAATCCTGGTCTATTTTAAGAAGAAAAATTACGCGGACAGACAAACAAACTCACGTAGACATAACTTTAATTAATAAAACTACACGTAAAGTAAACAATAAAGTAATGGTATTTATAATAGCGTACAGAGTATGAAACAGCTATGAACGCTCACTGTATGACAGGTTTTACAAGTTTAAACAAAGAAACTCACAAAAAAAACAAATAATAAAATCCGTTGTAAAAAAAAGTAGCTAAAACGTGTTTATAACAGTCTATGTAACGAACCGAAGATAAACTACTGAAAGCAAAGTAAATGTAAAGTTGTAATGAAGGCAAATTTAGCTGCATGTGCAGAAACGTCTGAATGCGTGTACAAAAAGTGGTAAGCATAATGGTTTTGAATGAACTTCGCATGTGTATTTTTGACCTAAATATGTCGAGAAAGCCCATAGAAATTGTATTTAGTGTAATGTTCATTTTTTAAAGAAATTGCATGTGAGTTAAATGTTATGTGAAATACTTTGCAAATAAAAAAGCTGAGGTTGAAATCGAAGCCAGTCGTCACGTGACGACAACGACAGTGCCATCGTGTACCATACTTGTTTCATTGAACAGTTTGACTAAGCAAAAAAAAAAACAGGTAAGATGAGTCTCAATTGAAAAGCCAATATGCAATCCGGACTCCTCGGACAAAAGCCTTTTTAACGATATGAAATTTGTAGCATTTGATCGAGAAATTTGCAAGAAAAGTTCCCGAGTGGTAAACACAAGCGTATTATTTATATCGATTGTTCAGAAATCAGACTCTTTATGTTATCTTAAAATTCCTAAAATGGGAAACAAAAGTGGGAAAAAAGGTTCTGTAAGGTTTGTTTTGCGCCAAGCTACACGAGGGCTATCTGCGCTAGCCATCCCTAATTTAGCAGTGTAAGACTAGAGAGAATGCAGCTAATCATCACCACCCACCGCCAACTCATGGGCTACTCTTTTACTAACGAATAGTGGAATTGACCGTCACATTATAACGCCCCCACAGCTGAAAGGGCGAACATGTCTGGTGTGAAGGGGATTCGAACCTCCGACCCTCAGATTGCGAGTCGAGCGCCCTAACCACCTGG
>NW_013666290.1:314229-316489 GCF_000517525.1 Limulus polyphemus
TCACGCCGGGCCTTCATCGCTTAAGCGAATATCGTTTACAAAATCAGCACTATGTGTCGACAGTTCTTTGAGTAGATAATAAAGGTCACTTTTGATGTTACCCACCGGTAAAAACACTCATTAAATATAATAATAAAATATCAACGCTCCCTGGTGCCTCAACTGTAAATCTGAGGGCTTATAACGTTCAAAGTCGGGTATTGATACTCGTTGGGGACAGCATGGATAACCCAATGTGTAGCTTTGAGCTTAACAATATAAAAACAACAACAGTAAAATGTCAACACCAGTATATCGCATAGCTTTCTAAACTCGACTAATAGACGCAAACATTAAAAAAAATTATAAGATAAATGCAAACTTCTAACTGTTACTAAACAGACAAAAACGTCTGAACTTAGGCTCATGGATAGTTAATCCAGTAGCTTTGGCATAATGATTTAGTTTACTATCTTACCATTCAGCGTTTTTTTAGAGTAAAGCCACACTGGACTATCTGCTGTTTCTGTCGCGAGAATCGAACCCTGGATTGTAGCGTTGTAAATGCGTAAACCTACCGCTGACCCACCAGGGGACACCACATGGTAGATTTAATAAAAAAAAAAGCCATTAATCTCGTATATTGATTAAACAAGTGAACATGAATAACAGGATAACCATGTTAGACTTGGTACGAGATTAAAATCCCAGGTCACCCTTTAAATTAGTTTGCATTACAAATCTCTAGGGTTAGAAAACTTTGCAAAGATTACCTTGTAAGTTTAATGATTTATCTTACTTCCTTAAAAAAAAAAATCCAATAACATGTTTGCTTAGTGCATAATTTTTTCGGAATGACCTAAGTCTTTTAAGCTCACCAGACCTCGTAAGACATTATAGGGTTTATGGTTGAAAACGTCGTTAAAAGCGAGTGTTCTCAATTGATGCATTCTTAATCATTATTATGGATTTTAATTTTTTTGTGAAATGTTCCGTAATATTAAGAAAGTCTAGTCAATTATATAAAATCGGATTTATTAACGTATAGCTAGTTTTATGCTCTGAACTAATTAGCGTATTTTTTACCAGAAATTATTAATAATTACATGAAAGCATGGTATAATAGCATTCATTACAGAACTTGTACAGTATGAACATAATGTATGTAACGTAAGTTTCTATTAGGCCTGTTCCATCACTAAGCTTTGGTAGTCTGGTGGCTAAGTAATAAATATTATTTCACAAATGTTTTCAACGATGTTTTTATTCTAAGCCAAATGACATTGTAGTTATGTACATGCCAAAATAAAACTGAATATTTTACCGAACTTCTGACATGTTTAATCATAATATTAATCTTGAGGAACGCCCCCTTGCAGAGCAATCGTTGAAACATAATGATAGAGTTCGGTTCCAGACCCAAGTGGGTAGGCTGTAAATAGGGGCTTGTAACGCTAAAATGTTGGGTTTGATCTCAGATCTTAAAGGAGGGGGTGTCTGCTAGATAACAGAAAGTTTTACTTCTCCCCTTCCTCCAGAGACAATTTCTGGTCCGAACAGAGTGGAGCCAACTCTAAAAAGACGAAAAACACTTGCGCTATGTGAACAAACTTACGGTAAAAAAATATACAAATGGTTGAGATCACTCTTGTGAACTGATTCAACATTCTAGTGAAATAGACAATAATCGAAAAAAGTGAATCGATATGGAGTTTTTGAAAAGTGATGAACTGTTTAATATTACCATAGCATCAAGTCACAGCAGTTTTAATTTCACAGAAACATTAGACCTTATGGCAAAACTCCAAACTAATGGAAAAAATTGTGTTTAAGTAATGAAGTTCCAGAGGGGAGGGGATGTTCAGCCCACACCTCTAAATCTTAAGTCTTTCTTTTCTGACCCAGTGTTGAAAATGCCTAGCTTTTTCAGCACTGTAACTCCCTTATCCAGACTAGAAAAATAAGTAAAATTATTTCATCGAAAATATAAATATTTTTATCTATAATCATAGCAAAATATAATTACCTTCAAAAACTATATGTAAATACAACCTATATGTGGTAATCTATCAGAAAAAGAGGAGCATTTGTATGAAAATATGACCCTTTCCCAGCTGAAAATACAAAAAATTCGATCATTTCCTGGAGTAGAAATCAGGAAAACTCAAGATCCTATCCTTACCTGGAGTAGAAATCAGGAAAACTCAAGATCCTATCCTTACCTGGAGTAGAAATCAGGAAAACTCAAGATCCTATCCTTACCTGGAGTAGAAATCAGGAA
>NW_013666290.1:317398-345856 GCF_000517525.1 Limulus polyphemus
GGAAGGTGTTAAAGAGGACATCGACATGTTTTTTGCTTCAAAGCCAAGTTATTTCTTTAATCAACGCATTAACAACCTGATTGTAACTGTAAGATGGAAAACATCGTCGATAAGAATGGAGACTATTTCATTTAATAAATGTTTTGTTTTTATATATAAGTTGTTCGGGTTCTTTCATCTAAAAAATCGACAGTAATTTCTTGACGATCTAATAGTGGCAACATTTAATTTTTTGACTCTCTCCTAATGTATTAAAAAAGCGATGGGTCCATTACTAACAATATGTTTAGGCCTAATTGTCGATTTTTAGGCGCTTCTATTTAGATAGTTGAAACATATAACAGCTATAAAATAGTGAAGTTTTAACACTGTGGTACCAAGAAGTGAAAAAATCAACTATTGTCATGTGTTTCTTCTTTAATTTCCTATGTGTGTATATTTGTCTAAATCGCATTTTCATATATTCTGAAACCTTTAATTATTTTATTTCTCATCATGTGTTAGCTATAGAGCATCTAAAATAAAAGTTGTGGCAATTGTCGTAGATTATTTAATATAGCGGGTAAACTCGGTGTTTCGCACACGAAGTATTTTTAAACTTTAGGCTTTATTGTCAATTTTTAGGGGCCTGTTTGAATTGGTTTGTTTGTTTTGAATTTCGTGCAAAGCTACACGAGGTCTATCTGCGCGAGCCGTCCCCAATTTAGTAGTGTAAGACTGGAGGGAAGGCAGCTAGTCATCACCACCCACCGCCAACTCTTGGGCTACCCTTTTATCAACGAATAGTGGGATTGACCGTCTGAAAGGGTGAGCATGTTTTGTGGGACGGAGATTCGAGATTGCGAGTCGCGCGTCCCAACCACCTGGCCATGCCGGGCCTGTTGGAATTGGTACTGAGATGTAATGGTATTGTGTTATTATACCAGGAGAGGTAAAAAATTAACTTAATGTATTTCCTTGCGTGTTTGTTTATGTTACTGAAATGTTAGTTTTGCACTAGTATAGAACAATGCCCGTTAAACGACCTTCACTTTTGCACTCGTATAAACGAAAAAGTACCACTTTACAATTAACCAATAGGGATATCGGGTTTCCATAGGAACTAGCACTCATACACACATTGAACTGATTAACACATATAAATAGCACGTTGTTAAATGTGGTTGAGCAAACTTGTATTGTTATTTATGCATGAAATAGGACTTAGTTGCTGAAATTTTCTTAAGGAATAATTCGGTTATACAATTTTTCCTTTTAAATTATGGACGTGATCTTAGAGATTTAATTAATGTGCAATGTATATTAGTATTACAAA
This sequence comes from Limulus polyphemus, assembly GCF_000517525.1. Classification (NCBI taxonomy): domain Eukaryota; kingdom Metazoa; phylum Arthropoda; class Merostomata; order Xiphosura; family Limulidae; genus Limulus; species Limulus polyphemus. Next base: position 318,714 of record NW_013666290.1, read on the forward strand.
TTATGAATTTACATTACAAACCTAACGACGTATGTGCAGCCTTGTAACATGTAAGGCTGTATTGGTTATTAGTAATCACGAAATTTATAATGATTTGTTAACTGTATTTTATTTTTAAACCTTTCTGTTGTTATGACTATAAATTATAACCAACATGTACCTAATCTAACTGTAAAACTATCACTATTAATATTAGTGCATTAATATTATACTTCATAACCAGGTTTAATAAATCGATATAATTTGTATATTTACATGAAATAATGTTAGTTTAGTTGTTAAAGCTTTAACAACAATGAAATAAATTATTTCATAAGCCTGACAAAAACTTACTTTTATAAGTTTCTTTAGTACTTGTAATATAATCCCTTATGATGGAGTAATGGTAAAGTTGTAGTGGTTACTAAAAAAATGACTTGAGAAGGAAATAGGCAGTCTTACTGAAGTAATAATGTGTTTATGTAGGTATAGAGTTTTTAGTTTATAATTATTAAAATATTAATCTGTTAAAATAGATAAATTCTAAGGAATTCAGTTTAAAACATGTTGATTAATTTTAGTGAAAAGTTGCAACTTGTATAATTGAGATCTGTCTATATGTATATGAAAACTATCTATATAGGTGGGGGAACCAGGGGACAAGGTAACATCCTCTCAGATCTACACCTGGTGGGATCAAATAAGTGCTTGTTAATAATTTTAAATCTGCTATACACTACATGTCAACATTTTAAAGTTGAAGTCTATAGATGACACATTTTTCTGAGAGTCCCCCCCTCCTAATTCTCACAGAATTACCATATTTGGTTCTTAAAAGCAATTTAGCCCCCTTGAGGTAACCTTTCCTTCCTCTACTTGGAATTTATCATTACAACCTCTTTGTTTTTAAGCCATGAACTCTAAAGAAAATAAGATTTTTATCATATGGTGAATATAATTTATATCTTTTTTTTTTCCTTTTGTTCCAAATAGGACTGGCCAACTTCCTCATAACATGTCCATTAACTCTGAATCTCCAGCAGTAGATGATAAGAAGGTATTCAAAGATATCTTGTTTCTATATGCATTTCATCAGTGTATCTTCTTTTTTGTTGATTTCAGTTCAAAGAGCACTTTTTGTCCTTTAATTATAGATTATTAGACAATTAAGTCTAATGATGTCAAATAATTATAAACATAGTTGAAACTTCAAAAATAATTTTACTGAAGCATTTTGATGCACATTAAAACCTTATATTCAGGTATATGTACTTTGAAGTTAAAAAATATGCCATAGTGATGTAATTAAAAGTTCATTATTTTGTGGATCTTTGAGAATCTTTTAATATGATCATGAACAGTTAAAAACATATATATATGTATTTATATGGCAAGTTTACATATTAGTATGTTTACAAAAAAATACTATTCCAAAATTTACTTGTATTGGGTATTATTATCAAAATATTTTAATCATACGAAGCAAACCAATTTATGGTAGAGAAAAAGGCTCATGACTGAAAATTGCACTTATATTTTAAGAATGCTATTTTTTTTTACCGCTTACATACTTATTCAAAAAAGAAGCAGAAGAACCAATTTAAGGTATTGTTAGTTCAGTTTATTTTATTTACAGTGACTCAATGCATAACTGGATATAAAAGTGGGTATTTATAGCACTGTTTGAGATTCATAATGAAACATTCAGATTTTGTTAATACTTTCCTCCCAAACTGTTAGCAACCATGATAAATTAGTGTATGTGTATGACAACATAATTTCCACTTCTCACCAAATAATGTGTCCTCTCCAATACGTCACAGGTTACTTCCTATATACATTTCAGTGTAATGTCACAGACACGTCAAAAGTGTAGACTCTCAGAAACGTCAGAACTACCTTTCATTGTGATGTCACATATTAACCTTTCCAAGAATTAATTGAAACTTGTCTTAATTTTAAACACTACTGTTGGTTTCTTTCTATTTATCAATAAAAGCATACACATCACACCTCATTGAGTAAATAAATTTTATTTTATATATAATAGTACATTGAGAAGTAATAAATTACCGAAAGATTAATTGTCAGAGATTGAATAAAAATATAGTAATCAACAGCTACTCAAAATACTAAACTTGTGAATATACATTATTACAAACATGCAAACTAAAAATAATATATATCGTAAATACATGCACTCTTAAAAGTGAAAAATCTCTGAGAATCATCACATTGTGTCAGTATAAAAATGGTCTACATATTGATCCCTTGACACTAGGCTTCATAAAGGAAAATAATCAATATGATATTATTTTGTTATAATCATATTATAGGAATATGCTGAGTAGCGCAATCTCAGAGTGCAGTTGATTCATTGTCACCCATATATAAGGAGTTTCAAAATTATTAAATCTGTAAATGGTCAAACAGCCCTATTTAAATGTTCCTGTAATTCTGTGGCATTACAAAAAGTATTTATCTTATCAAAACTGGTTTACAAAGTTTGAATGTTCAAAGACAAAATTTAATTCTTATACTTTTCAGTTAGAAAAATTGACATGCATCAGATCACGAATGAAGAGTGTAGTGTGACTCTGTAAAGTATATATAGCTTGTGCTGCTGCTTAGTGAGTGTTATATATAATGTCTCAACTACATCTTCAAAATGTCCCAAAGAAAATGTGGTACCTGTGACCACTCAGAAACGTATATGACACATAATAAAAATGATGTAACACAAGCACCAAATTGTGATCATAGGGTGATATCACAGGTACATGTCATCTTTGGTGGGTTGGTAGTGAGGGCTTTCCATTAGCTCTTAAAGCTTACATTCTCAGTTTGAAATTTTTAAATTGTATCTTAAGTTATATCCTGCATAATATCTTTTCATCTCATTCTATATTCTTTCTAATTGATTGAACAATTGCTGTTTTTTTACTCAATTTTATTTTTTATGAAGGCCTTTATTTTATTCATTCTTAAACTGTTTTGATCCACCTGTATTATAGATTAGTAGTTTCCTTTTTTGCCTTTTTAAAGCTTGTTATCTGAATATTGTATTAATTCAATTTTTGCAGAAGTTTACTTTTTAAATGTTGTTTGATTATTGTCCTTTAAAAATCCCTCGATCTGTCCACTCACTATTACAGATATTAAACCCTGGTATTTCAAGCTTTGTTGAGGATGTTGAGGTATTATGAAATAACCTTAATCACTTGGTAAATTTTGACATATATTTGACACATGACTTTTAATTACTGTAAGTTCAAAGTAATGCATTAGGGTAAGTATAATTTAGATGATATATTTAATATTGTTGGGAACCTACTCAGTAGTTTGACTAAAGATAAGTCACATAAGCCATTGAGGGCTGTGTTATGTTGCTAGTAGTAGTAATGAAGCAAATAGAATTTTGGAGTTTATTTATAGACATATTACAAGTCAAAAGATGTAATTATCTATGTAGTTAGGGCTTACTTGAAAAAACGTTGAGCCCATCCTATATATTTCAGAAAATTCATTGATTTATCTTTTAAATTCCTGTAAAGTGTCAGCCTGGCTATTGCTAACAAAAACTCATTCCATAAATCAATCCCCCCTTTTAGAAAAATAAAATTTACTTAAGTGGACCCTAGCATGTCTTTTTTAAATCTGAAACATGAGTCTTCTTGTCTTGAGACTAAAAGACAAAGACATCAGGGACCTTCATTCTATCAATCTCTAACAGATAACCTTTCATTCCCTGGAATTATCCTAGTAGCTTTTCTCTGAATCCTTTTCAATAAGTCAATATCCTTTCTTGGATAAGGAGACCAAACTACACAATAGCACTTCCAATACAATACATACCTCTTCTCAATCTTCCACTAATCTCTAATACATTGAAAATAACTTTTTCTTGCTTGACCCACTAGCCTTTATACCCCACAAGTTTAATCTGCTCATTTAGCATCCATAGAGCATGTGTCAAACCTCCACCAATCGGAGCATGACACACTCTCCTTGAGCAGTTGGCTCCCTCTGTATTACTTTATGTGAACTTCCCTTTCTCGATTGGCACAATAGGATTCAGATTTGTTTCTTACTTGCTTTCTGTTTTCTTTTTCCCGCCATTTGTATTTTTTCTCATCCTTAGTATTTTTATGAATAATTTTACTTTACAATTTCTTGCATACAGGTGTGTTACTGCTTTTCTCTGTGATTTTCTAATAAGTTATTGAGAATTATGAATTCACAGTTTACTGTGATTACCACTGTGGCTTTTGGAGTTAATGGTAACACACACACCTGTTATCCAGGTCTTGGGTCGACATTGTCTGCCAGAGAGGTGCAAGCCTTGGTTCACTGGGAGAATATGGACTACTCGTTTTATCTTTGTTGCTCATTCCCTACACCCTCTAGCTGTATCCTTCTCTAGTAAATATCATCTACCCCCTATGGCAATTCTGCACACACAGGTTCAACTCTATATTGGGTGTCTTTTTTTTTTGTTATGTTTCTTTCATGAGCCTCCTTTTTCTGCAAAATATATTCAGATTCCACTCAGCGGCGAGTGTTGCCTGGTCAGGTATGCTTTCCTTTAAACCTGCACCAAATACCTTTATGGTTATAACGCATGATGTTGAGATGGGGTTTTCCACAAGATCACTAGCAGCTTACCTAGTGGTATAAATATATCTATATCATAATGTTTTAATATGCTTCATACTGATATGTCCATGGTGGAATGCCACTCATGGATTATCATGGGTAAAGCAGAAGAGTATTGCTGCCCATCCCTGCCTCTCCTTCAATTGAATAAATCGAGAGTGTTCTGCTTTTCAAAATAGGGTTTCATATTCACCCATTGCAATTTCTCTGGTGTTATGTTCCTCAGGACTACCCAACACCTCCCCCCCCCCTTTCTTGAATGGAGTTTGGGAGTACTTACCACTTTCCAGTTCCTAGCTGCTGGGGTGGTGGACCATGGAGGCTTTCTCATGAGTGTAGAAACCATATCATAAAATTTCATATTACTCCACTCAGTTTAGAAGAGGGTAAAGCTGGGAACCCTTCCTCCTACTACCCCTGGATGTTTCTTTCCAAGTGTGCTGTTGTTGGTTGGAGCTGGACCCGCCAATGCTGGATCTTCCTTGTAATACCAGGTTCAGGTAGATAGTACCCTGTTCGTATGGTTGAGACTGGTAGATGATTCCTTCTTGGTAATTCCGATTGCAAGTTGTTTCTTTTCCCAGATCTTAAAGTTGAGCTTGAGGGACCTAATCCACCTCATAATACCAGTTGTGGGATGTACAATGCCCTGTTCCTATAGTTGAGCAGGTGTTCCACATCCTCCTCATAATGCTGGCAGCATGATGTTTATTTCATGTTCAAACAGTTTGGATGGTAGCATTATTTTTCTGCTTGTAATACCAGGTACAGATGATTACCTGTTCTTATGATTGAGTCGAGGCTTCGACACAGCCCTGCAAAACCAGGTTTGGTTTTTGTACTTCATGCCTGTTATGGCTGATTTGGAAGTAAGTCTGGTGGATACAGTTTGCTTACTTCCTCATTGTAATTCTGGTTCCTTGCAGTATAGTACTCTGTTTACTTATGGGAGGGGTTGGTGTATATATTCATCACAGTCTGCTTGCCTTGGCCACCATACACTGTTTATAATGGTTTCAATCCACCTTGTAATACCAAGGAGGGGATGTGGAACCTCATCTGGATAGTTGGGGTTGAGTAGATTCCTAGCAATGCCTAGATGGATACCTCCACCTTCATAATTCAGTGAACTGGCCATTGGCTTTCCATTTTTCTGTGTGAGTTTGGAGCTACCTTTCAGTGTACAGATTTTTCTCTTTGCAACTTGTGACTCTTATCCTGCCCGAGTTGATTTGTTTACGGTCATGTTTGTATAGTTTAAGTTGGGGTGGGACTCGCATTGATTTTTCTTTTACACCTGATACATTGTTTTCCAGGGTCTTTTTTTTTTTACTCATTCCAGGCCTCAATGGCACTCATTTTGCTACACTGCACTTCTTTGAGGGTGAAGAGCATACATGTTCCAGAAGTGGAGCAGTCCCCAATATGTGTGCTTCCATTCAATTACAGAGCACACTTGATCGATTCTCTACAGATGCTTTCTGCAGGGGTCTCTTGTTTTATTTTTTTTACACCAGTCCCTCCACTTTCTCCACATGGGATTCCAGCTATGGTGTGAGACGGGGTATGTACAGTATCGGAAGTTATCACTTTCTTACACTGAAAATAGATTTTCAATAGATACTTACATTCTCTTGCACAATTTCCACCCTTCCTTCCCACTTCTGGTATTCTTCTACTTCTTGTGGGCCTAATTTCAAAAGGGAGGTTCATGTAAAGTAGTACAAAAGGAGCCAGCTGCTCTTGGAGAGTGTCATGCTCCTATTGGTGGAGGGTTGTCACATGCTCTATGCATGCTAAATGAGCAGCTCAAACTTGTGGAGGATTGAAGCTAGTGTGTCAAATGAGAAAAATTTCTTTTCAATGCATTAGAGGGCACTGGAAGATCAAGAAAACTATGATGTGAAAGGAGTTAAGTATTTATCAGAAATCTATTTACAGTGTAAGAAAATGTGAAGTTTTCTTAAGGGTGATGTCTATGTTATGTGAACTTGAGCATTTTTTTATTTGACATTAATTTCAAAATCACAAATGTTTGTATTTAATTATTACAATAAGAGAGTTTCAGATCTTGAATAAATATATCAATAAATTGCCTTTTTTCACAATTACGATATATATATTGTTAATCCTATTCTGATTCAAATATGAATGAAATCTTCTGACAATGTTATCCTTTTTCTCCCTACTTACATGTAGAGCTACAGTAGAAGAAATTATGTATACATCAGGTAAGATAAAGTAGTATGAAACGTTTTTTGTTTTTAGATTAAAGCCTTCTTTAACTTAATGGATAGATATAATCAAATAATTTTTCACTCTTATAAAAGTACACGCATTTTATAATTTCTATGGTATCTAGGTTTGGTATGTATTTTTACAAAACATTAAGATTTTATTAATTTAATTGCATTCTTTCTTTACTATTGCATATTTATTCATTATCTTGATATCTTCTTTAACTGTTGTTAAAACATACAAATTTTATGTTTGATTATCAGCCAGAAGTATAAATGTGTGTGACTCCTGTTTGAATGCTTGCCACACATTTTAACTGCAAGTGTGAGATGTATATAAAAATTGTTCTTGATGTGGAAGTGGGTTTGATTATTTAAAATATATAATTGTTGAAGGTGTTTGATTGTAATAAAATATATATATCATATTGGTATTACATAAATATACGTATGTGTGAATCCTCTATCAGTATATAGTTCAATTGTTGTAAATTGACGTCACATGACTCAAACCTTCTGTATTTTTCTTGTTATCGTAAGTGAGTATTATTACATCACAGAATCTTGTAGTTTGTAGAAAGTTCTAGGGCTCAGTTGGATAACGTGTGTGTGTGTATATATATATATATATATATATATGTATATATAGGTGACCAAGTGAGTTTAAGTTAAGTGAAGTCTGAAAAAGTTAGGCTGCATGATTGTTAGTTTAGCCATACTGGGCAATATTTTAAAGTGAGTTTAACAGAGACAAGGAGAATAATTTGTCTTGTCAAAGAGTGTTCTAAAGTAATTGAACCCATCTGTGTGGACTTCCTTGTTATATTTCATTGTCTGTCCTATTAGTAGAATAAGGCCTAGGAAATTCCTCATGTCTGAAGGTGCAACTTCAGACCATTGAACTTTGAAGTCCTTTAGATGATGTTTTATGTTTTTCTGCAGTTTGATTATGGTAGGTACACATTTCCTGACAAAACATTTCAAACAAGTCATCACCAAACATTAGACTTGCCACGGCAGCAATACTTTTGGGTTTGGATGGAGTTATACTCATATAGTGACCCCTGGATTTCCCTCAAACATTTCCAAGTTCGGTGGAATATCTATTTCTGATTAATTATCATAATGGGAAAAATCACTAAAGGGAACATTTGTAGAATCATCATCACTTTCTGATTCAGAATCAGATGAGAGCACAACAAACATATCTTTGTAGGTCTAACAACGTCACTGTAGCTAGAGTCACTGTCAGAATGATCCACAAACACATCCACATTAGAATGTTCACCTTCACTTGGAAGATCTGACAAATTATCATCAAATAGTTCAGTAATTATCTTCACTCGACACATTACGTATTCTGCGAGAAGCCATTTATGAAAATATGGGTATTGTAAGCAAAAATCAGAAAAATAATAACAAAATAAAACGTGTCTGATTCCTTTTGAATGCAATGGCACACATAGACGCTCTGCATGAAACAAGAGTAAACTCGTGACCCGTCCGCAATGTGTTAACTATAGTGATTGTTGGATTAGAGCAACCTTAATACAGTAATTGTTTTTTTTTTAATGTGTTGTATTTGTACACTCAACTGTTTTGAGTTAAATATACAAATATGAAAACATTAAAAAAAACTGAAGACATTCCTACAGCTTAATTAAAAACAACATGCAAATGGGAATCTTGAACAAAACATTAGTCATTTGTAGCAGTGACTACTATTTTAGATAATGTTATAAATGTCACTGAAATTACATGTTTTGTCAACTAAGTTATGAATTAATTAGTTAAGGAAACATTTTTTTAAATATCCCATAAATTACTGAGTTTGAAATTGATTTAAGTCATTTATTACTAACTAATTTTAGGTACTGTGTGGATCACTTGAAATAACAAAAGTATTAAACAATTTCTAGACTCAACTGAAACTTGTAACTAACTTGGTCTTTTATATATATTTTAGTTAGCTCCCATACAGTGAAATGTTATTACATTTAGGGAAAAAAGAGTATGATCTAAACCAATGAAATGTGTTTTTTTCTGTTTCATTGACTAATTGATTCAATATTCTTAATACTGTCCTCCAAATAAATATTGGTTCTTAGTCATATTGTGTAAATGAAGAAAAAAATTCTCGGTGTATAACTAAATGGGCAAGCCAGACTAAGAAAACTTGTTATTGTTAGCACAAGACATAGCTCATCAAACAGAAATTTGAAAAGTGACTGAACAAATCTGAAGCAATGGTTATTAGGTATTTTAAAAACATCTTAGTAAATGTATAAATGTTAATACTACATATTCTTAGATCACTGAGAATAGAAATGCTTATTCATTTAATGAAGCTGTTTTAATACTTTCGATTGATATTATTCTATAGAAATTCATGCATAATTTTGACATTACTTACAAAGCAGTTTAGTAAATGAATATAAGTGTAATATTGGCAGTTGCTTGTACACTGAAAAATGCATAAAACATGGATAACTTTAGTAGCTGATTAATAAATGTAAGTTGCAGTCCTTGTTAGCTGGTATGATATCAATAAGTGGATGAAAAATTGATTTACATTCTTAAAGTATTAAATGTATTAGGGACAAATCAGTTGTTTAAAATTAAGGCAGTACATCCATACCAGTTATAATGCTGTAATACTATTATTCTACTTTTTTGAATTTTCTTCTGTGATAAGTTTTAAAATATTTTTTAGTTCTTTTTGTAAAGAATGTTTTTAAGAAACTAAAGAAATTTGTATCAGCATGAATTTTTCTAAGTCTAATACAATTAAAGAAAAGTACAGTTGATCCAATCAAATATGATTTAAAAATAGTTTTTCCTATTTTGAACGTCTTAAGTAAAGTTTCTTACTAAAATTGTTCACTAAACCTTAAATTTGAAGATGCGGAACCCACTTTAGAGAAAATAGAAGTTTGGAAATGGCATGACTGAGTAAGGAAGAAAACTTTTTTATAAATATGTAACGTTTTGACAAGATTATCCCCCCCCCCCCCCAGCTCTGCAGGAAGAACTGCATATGTAATTTGTTTTGCATTAACTCTTTTTAAACCAATTAAAGATGTTAGATATAAGCAGAAAGCTCACTTAACTACTTATCAATGTAGTAGCCGTCTGATATTCAGGCATATAATTAATTTTGATAATTAATAAAGATTTTATATTAATTCTAATTTCACATTTTTACATAGATAAAAGTACATATATTTTATAGGCATAGAGCAAAACATTTCATTGCATTTCTGAGATTTGCGCAGTGTTAATGTTATTGAGAATTGATGACTAAATACTAGCTGTGGACAAAGACTAATAGTAAAGAAGAGTATGTGCAATACAGGATGGCCATAAGGACTGCCAAAAAGAGCCAACCAATAAAGAAAAGACAGAATCATGATGAGAACTTGGCAATGAACCCATGATCAGCAAGGAAAAATATGATATCAAAGACTTCTATAAAATCATCAAAGTAATTAAAAGCAGAAATGAATTGTATAAATATCACCAATACAAAGAAGGAGCTGATTAGAAAAGATGATGAAAAACTCAAAAGATAAAAAGAGACTTTGAAGATCTTCTCAATCCATTGGAATTGTCATAGCTACACACAGAAGATAACAATGTTGTAGATGATGAACCAGAACTGCTGATGAGAAAAGTTGGAGAGACAGTACCATAGTAGTAATAATCAAAGCAATAGAAGAAGAAGAAGCAATATGGACATGTGAAATCATGTAACATGTAAGTGGCTTGGAAACAAGTACCAAATAATTAGCTCTTTCTGTAAAAACAAAGGAAGCAAAAGAAACAAAAAAGATTGCACTAAGCATAGAGGAAGCTGTACTGATGCAGTCTGCAGTCTTCAACAAATAATGGAATAAGTAATAGAACAGGACCAGAAATTAATAACTTATTGATCAAAAAATGGTCTTTGTTAGAGTTGACAGAAACAAATTGGGAGAGATTTCTGTCAAACAATGTTGTTTCCACTCAACAGATCAACATTGTAAGAACTTTATGCAAAAACAGAAAGAATTGTGTCAGAACAAAGATAGGGTCAATGAATTGGTTCAGTATGTCCATAGGGTTCGGACAAGACAGCGTATTGTCACCCTTACTCTTCATTGTATACATTGACAACATCTTTAAAAACAAATCAAGTAGGCAAAGAACTGAACAAACTGCTCTTTGCTGATGACCATGAGACAGATGAAATCCAACTACACTTCAGTGAGCTAAATGTAGAATGTATAATACATATGAAAATAAGCATAAAAAAAGTCAAATTTATTGAACAAGCCCTTCTAGTATTTGTGTAGTATTTTCATTGAGGATGAGAAACTGGACAAAGAAAGTGAAACAGGATGTGTGAAAACCAATCAAATAGCTTGATAACTCTCACCAATCCTTACCTATATCAACATCCCAACATGCACCAAATTGAATTTGGTATGTACCATCTTTTACCAATTCTGTTAACATTACCAGACTTGGATTCTTACAAATACACAGAAACAAAAGATTGTAAGAAAGGAAATGAAATGTCTAAAAAGATTGACTGGGATGACCAAAAGACACAGAATAAAAAACAAAGACATTAGACAATAACTGGGAGTATCAGATTTGAACATCTTATGAGACAGACCCCAAAGTAATGTCACAAAGACTGAGCAGCCTTAAGATTGTATTGATGACATTGAAGACATAGCAAAATCAACAGGTGAATCATTCTACAAAACCACTCAAACAGCCAAAGAAAGAGATAGAATTTCTTTTATTTCTCTCTCTAACACCCACAGAAGTATAAAAAGTAGTAGAAGGAGGAAAAACAAAATGATGACTGAATACACATTTGCACAGAAAGGAACAAATCAGTAAAACTGGGTAAATATGTATATTTATCCGAATACATTTTACAATCCATAATACAGTAAAAATGTACATTTACTTGTGTCATAGGCCTACTTATTAGCCATATTACACAGCTTTTAAAATGTAAAAAACACAAAGTTTAAAGAATATCTGAAAGATCAGTAAAGTTAAAGCTGTAAGTATTTGTCTGAAAGTTACTTTAATTATGCAGCAACTGTTTTTTATAGATGAAACACTTTTGTTGCTATACTCCTTAGGTCAGAAAATAATTAAGGTCTTTTATTGTGATCAACATGCTTATATAGTTTATTTCAGTTCCCATACGAATTACAAATGCAGAAAATAACTATTTTTTGAAGGTTTCAATATACATCAAATATATTGACCACTTTTTTAAAGGTCTTACAATATATGAAATTTTACAGTTTCCATGAAGTTAGGCCCGGCATGGCCAGGTGGCTAGGACGCTCGACCCGCAATCTGCGGGTCGCGGGTTCGCATCCCCATCCCACCAAACATGCTCGCCCTTTCAGCCGTGGGGGCGTTATAATGTGATGGTCAATCCCAGTATTCGTTGGTAAAAGAGTAGCCCAAGAGTTGGCGGTGGGTGGTGATAACTAGCTGCCTTCCCTCTAGTCTTACACTGCTAAATTAGGGACGGCTAGTGCAGATAGCCCTCGTGTAGCTTTGCACGAAATTCAAAACAAACAAACAAACCATGAAGTTAAATTTTCAAAGTTGTGTACTTATACATTTTAGAGATGCATCAGGTAATTATACTTCTATATATCTCCATATCTTCCTATAAAGTATAGCAACAGTATTTAAATAGATCATATAAATATATACACATACAGCCTCTATGTTTACTATTAAACATTCTTGTTCTGTTTCAGACCGCCTAATGTACAGAGAGACAACCAAGCCCAAGTTACTCTGAAAGGGTGGTTGTTCAGGTTAGAAGGAGGACCATTAAGGCAATGGAAGAGGAGGTGGTTTGTTTTGGCTGACTACTGCTTATTCTACTATAAAGGTAAAGCAGTACGATTATGTTTTATATGTTATATTTTGATGATAGAATCATGTAAAACATGTTTGATAGTAATGCTATACTGAGAGTGAAGAATTTTCAATTTAAAAATGTTAATTTTATAGAAACGTTTTTGGGTGTGCATAACTTCTCATGTCTAATTATTTTGTAGGATTACTCAAGCAATATGAAGTTTCAAGATTTGTGAGTTGAAAATTTAAATTATCAACATACATTTAATTGTTACTAATTTTATTTATATTTTTAGCTGTGGCATAGCAGCTTGTAGAATGGTTCTGAGTTTTTTTTCAAATACAAACTTTTAGCTCATAGCTCCATCTCTTGACCAATTTGAGATCTAATTACAGTCTCGGCTATTGAAGATTCACTCTTGCTTACTATTGAAAAAATCATTTTCCTTTCACTAGATCCTGAAGAAGACAGACTTCTTGGGTCAGTAATTCTACCCAGTTACAGGATTTCACCTTGTGCTGCTGATGACAAAATCACAAGAAAGTTTTCTTTTAAGGTGATGTTTTACATATTTAGTTATTTCACTATAAAAATGTAGAAAAATCAGCTTTCAAAATTCTAAAAAGATAAAATTTTAACTTGTATGACACCAAGATAAGTGTGGCCTAAGTGTTAAGCTGAGGATTCATGGTTTGCATTCCATTGCCACAAGATGTGTTCTATGCTTTTGGGATAGTGGGTGCACTTTAAAAGTGAAGGTTAAATCCGACTATTATGTCAGACAAGAGTAGCCCAAGAGTTGGCAATGAGTGCTGTTGACTAGCTGCCCCCCTTCTCTCTCTCTCTAACTTACATGTTCAAAATTAGGGATGCTTTACACATAACCCTTGTGTAGCTTTGTGCAAAAATCTGAAAAAAACAAACTACATGACACCACATTTTTAAGCTCACTTACAAAAGAATAATTGTATTACGAAAAAAAAAGTATATATAAAATTTTATTATAATAAAATAATAATTATTAAATGCTAACTATCCTTAGGATTTACCACAAAATTTATTTCCAAAACTTTTTTTTTCTTAAGCTTCCAAAAATTTCTAAACCACCAAAGTTAAGTAATTTTTGTCATTTTGCTACAGATAAAGTTGGTGAGCTACAAAATATGTAGACTTTGCCTTTCTAAAACTAGAAAATTTGAAGGTTTAATTATTATCTTTATATTTTACTAACTTAGAACTAATGAAATTCATTTTGTTTTTATAAAGTTAAGGAAAAACCTAAGACAAAAGTATGCACTTTCTTTGATATTGTTTAATATATTCTTCACTGCTCCTAACAGTCAATCAGATACAAATATTTTTCTAATTTTCCTTGTGATGAACTTTAATATAGGTTAAACTATGTGATTTCCCACTGTTTATAACCTTAAATTATTTTACCCATATTGCATCTTGCAGTTTGTGTACAAGTATAAATTAAAGAAAGGCAGTAAGTAATAATGTGCAATAAAAATGCTTTGAATACATGAGTGAATCATATTTATCTACTAACTATCATATAATTACTTGATGTTTTTGAGATAATTATTGAATATTTTAGTGCATATTTCAAAGTAACTAAGTTTGACAGTATTCAGTAACAATACAAATAAAATCTGCTTTGTTGATAAATGAGACAAAATGTTAGTTTAGGTAAGATGTTTCTAATGATAAAAATATTTGCACAGTTACTGCTTTTACTTTGATATGATAATATAAGTTTTTGAAAGAGTATTTTCTCCAACAATCACTTTAAGCTGAAAATGAAAATGAAAAAAAAATTGTTTTAGCACATAGATTAAAGCCATTGCAAACAGTCTTCATAGCTAAGTAATTTTCTGTTTGCAGAATTTTCTGAACTTAAAGAGAGGAAGGGACTTGATATCTTGTACGACTTGGCAAAGTTATTAAATATCTAGAGTTAGATTGTATCCGTGACTAAGATGACCTTTATTTACAAAAATACCAGATTTCTTCTGGACTCTGAGTTTTTCTCGTTGTTTTAGTTTATCGAGTATTATTGCATCATAATATCTAGTAGGTGTGGAACATTCTAGGCCTCTGTTGGAGTATAAATACACATAAAAAATTTAGTTAGATAGATAGGTCTAAACTGTGTGATAGTGAGTTTATCCCTAAAGAGCATATAGTGGTGATTTTTAAAATAAAGTTATCACAGACTGTATTGTAATAACAGAGCTGAGAGGAATATTTTGTTTTTCATTTATTTATATTGCTTTAAATGTATTCCAATATGTAAATATAAACATATATTAAAATTACTTGTATAAGTACTGCAGAATATTCTAATCTTAAATATATGGTGAGGTGTAATTATTGTAAGTAAATTACATGTATTCTAATTGTATGTTTGTATTAGCAATAGATATAGTCTTTCTCATATTCGTATCTCACTTATCAAAGTTAGTGACCAAAAAGAGCTCTCAGTAAAGACATTATTTTTAAATTTATTGAATATGAGGCTAAGAAGATGTATATACATTTCTAGTATTTTTTAAACCATCAGGACAACATACTGCAGTGAATAACAGGCTGAAAATATGAGGTTCACATGTATGTGTTGTTTTCGCACAAGTGTTAAACTTGACAGTAGTACATGTTGGAGAAGTTGTTCTTCTGCTATGTATGTAGTCAGTGATATATAATTTTTACAATTTTATAATTGAATAGTTGGTATTATATTAATTAAAATAAGTAGTACAGCAGAAGACAATAAAAAACAAATATTATTAATGTATGGGGATAGAACTTGTTTTTACGTGACAATATAGAATTTCGAATTGAAAATTTCAACATATATATCTTTGGTTCCAGAAATTGTGTAGACCTTTGATTTAACAATATTTTATGTTGTTGCTAAGCATTTGTAGATTGAAATCCTCGTAGTAAATATGTGAAAGTTTCTGTGAATTAGCTTTTATCAGATGTGTGAAAACACTGCTTTACAATATAGCTATTAATATAAATATAGAAGTTTATCAATTTAAGTTCTTTCTAAAATTTCAAAGCTCCATGACTTAACCTTTCAAGAACTGTTGAAACTTTATCTTACTCCAGATACTCTTCTAGATTATGATTTATTTCATTGTATTTTTCTTAATGAAGGCAGAACACCAGAACATGAAGACTTACTTCTTTGCAGCAGAGTCACGGGAGCTAATGATACAGTGGATGAATGCATTGTGTTTGGCAACCATCATGCAAACATTTACAAGGTAGGAAGAGAATAATAAGTTAGATTTTTGTATAGGAGATTGCATTTTATTTTTGATATAAAGAAAAACATTCTGAGACAAATGCATGTATTATTTATGGGAGTTCAAAGCTGTTCATATAATACTTTGTTTTTCTATTTTTCTCTAATATTTTTTTCAGACAATGTAGAACAAGTTCAGTAATTAAAATTCATGTAAAAGAATTGATTGAGTAAATTTTTTTACCTAACAGTTATCATACACTCATATATGTAGTTGGTATTTTCATGTATATTCAGAAGACATTCCAGTATTGACCAGCTAAGTATGCCACCTACACCAGGGTTAGATGAAGAAGAAGACTCGGGGTTCACCTCCTATCAGTCCCGGAAGTTACAGGATCGAGAAGACCCCAGAGGAACTCTTAACAGCAGCTGCGTGTCTACCCAATTTTCATGTGATCAGTCTACACAAGATCTTCCAAGAGATATTGAAGGAAATGTTGTTGTTGTTAATGATGGCACAAATGACAGTGGTTTTTTAAGTAGCAGTGAGAGATACCTGAGCCAATATGGTAGTCAGTCAGTTATTCAGTGTTCTGTTTCTCCTAGAGGAAAAACAGGGCACTCTTATTATTCTTTTGGGCCACCCAAACCAAAGAGGCTTCATGCTAGCTGTATGAGCCTCCCACAAGGTGCTCCTGACCTGGTACCACCTCAGGATATAATCCCAGGTATGGGTAGATTTGTACTACCATGTGATCAAAAACGTTTTTATGACAGTGATAAATATAACTTGGATTCTAAGAAATATAACAACTGGGGAGATGAGTATACTTACTGGACTTGGCAGGGAGATGGATATTATGAACAACAACCACAACGCTATTTATATATTTCACAGGAACTGAATCCAGGGTATGAATTATGGTCTCGGCAGAGATCTCCCCAAGATTATGAAAATTCAAACATTTACAGAAATTCTGCACAGCCAGTTAATATTATGGCTAGAGAGCCTTTACTTCCAAGACCACATTCTGATAAATTAGGAAATATGATGTTGGACTTAGATCAATCACCAGAAATGCCATCTTTAAGTGATGTGGACCACTCTCCACAGTTACAACATGAAATGGAAAAGGAGGATAGCAATGAATTGCTTGATAGAATTGCCCAAGATCCATCTTATCTTTATGATTTACGTAATGGCAGAAAATCTGGAAATATTTCAAGTGAGGACCATCTCAAATCTGTATTTGATTCTTATTATAGAAGTACTTCAAACCTTAGGGGTCAGCAATACCAAAGTGCAGTTGGTAGTTCACAGTATATAAGAAGTGCAACTGATACAGATTCAAAAGTCCTTGCCACACAAATGCACCAAACAGCTAACTCTCATGGACTTGTCTCAGCTCATCCTATGTTTATTAATGAAAATATCTATGAACCATTTGACTCCAGGCGCCAAGAACAAATTGTCCTGGTTCCACATCATAGCATGAAATCTGATGTCTTGGATATTCAAAGAAAAGCTCAACAAGAAGAATCTATCAAAAGATTTATGGAATGGAAGGAAAGAATGCTTCCTTCTCCAATGGCTGAAAAACAAAAGTTTGAAAGAAATAGAAGTGGAGAGTTTGCAACTTCCAATGAATCTCCAGGATTACCACCTCCAAGACCTCCTTTACCGGAAACGTATTGTCAACAAGTATTGCAGGATATAGAAAATCTGGAAGTGCAGCAAAAGGTTCAGGAATTTTACTTGCAAAATAATCAAACAAACAAAGCTGTGCACTCTAATCACTTCTCACCATCTAAGTCTAATGGCAACCATGAGCATTCTGAAGCTCTTTATAAGCCAAGAAGGATTTCTTATGGTGAGGCTGAACTTGAGACCCAACAGCAAGTGAGAACACCTAGTGAAGATCGAAGAGAAACAGACAAAAATCAGAAAACAAACAAACCACCCTTGAAAACACAAGGTTAGTTGAAATTTATAAGTAATTACAATGTTATTAGAATTTACTTGTATGAGTTAGTTGAAAATTTTATTTTAGAAGAACAGCTATGAAAGTGCTATACATATATACTTGTCATACCATAAAAAAAAAAAGATTTTTGTTCCAGCCAGGAACTGTTAGAATATTATGGTGATAATGTGTATTACTATTTCAAAAACCTAGAATATATTAAACCTACTGTCTGTGCTAATCAGTAGTAACATATTGTGGAATGTTCATTGTAAAACACAAAATCCACTGTTTTTTCTCCAAACACTCAAACTTGCTTGATTTGTTCTTTGTTTGATAATTGTTTTCATTATATGAGTATAGCTCTACTGGTACTCCTGCAAACTTTGAGCTATAAGTAATGGATAATGAAACATAGAATAATCAAATAAATGTTTTTTCCACAAAAATATTTTATATATTTTTTCAAATTATTTACAAAATTCTTCAGAGTGCATTATGACTTCCTATTCTTCTCAAATTTATTTTTCTCATGTAATTATTAGTAGGGGCTTGACCTGTACTGAATCCTGCTCAGGCGTGTATGCAGAATGTTTGAAAGGGGGATTCTAATTTATGACATCAAAATCCAACACAAATTGTGTGAAGCACAATCAGCATGCTACAGAGGTGTGGGGGCATGTGATTATTTCAAACCAACCTTCATCACAAAAATGGGTTCTACAAGGTGAAATACAGAATATATCATTATGACCCCCTACCTTCAATAATGATATTAAGTATACTACATCTTCTGTATTTCACGTAAGATTATTTCTGTGATAGCTTGATATATGTAATTCATGTACTTTTGGTTCTTCCTCCAGACAGGAACCTCTGTTTAGTTCTCAGTGCTCTTATATGTCCTCAGTTTGAATCTTTGGTCACCTGTTTCCTGTGCCATATTTCTAAAATCTATTTTCTTTTCTTGTCATTTGAGGGAGATATCAGTCTAATTGTATGTGTGTGTCTATATATATGTAACCAAGCTGCTGGGGAAGTCAGTTTGGAATGTTCATCTTTGGGTCAGTGTAGTCTCACTGATATGAGACTGTGTGGCTGCACCCCTTGATTGGAAGTAAAGAAGGGATGTCTACCTGGAAATTTAATACAGTAACCCCCACATTATGATCTGGAAAATTCCTAGTGGCAGCTGTGACCAGCTGGCTGGGTCTGGCATCACCTCAGAATGCAGGTCTTGTATAATTCATCCCTGCACCTGGTTACGCTGATATGTAGTGACTTGACATATTCAATGAGTTTTCCTTTGTGTGATTTATTTTTTAAGAAAAATAGCTCATATTTTTTTAATCTACACCAGTCCATCTATCATATTCTCAATGTGAAATTCTAGTCATCTGTTTTGTGGAGAAGTGAGCAGTGTTTCTATTTGAAATACATTTTTCAGGTAAGGAAACTGTTAACTTTGGGAGGGGGACAAACGTCAAACATTACAAAAACATATTTTGCTTTGCAGTTCCCTTGTATTTCCATCAATTCAGGTGAGATTTGGTGAAAAGATACTTTGTGACAAACCTCACAAAATAAAGCACACAGCTTTGGAATTTATACTTTCTCTTCATTATACAGGTATAAAGGAAAAGGACAAAATAGTGTTTTTTGGCCTGCTATTTCTTTGTCTTTTGAACAATCCATATGAGACAGCACCAAGGTACCTTATCACAACTTTCACGAAATGAAGGTGACAGATATGAGACTTATGCCTGGTTATTTCACAATTTACAGCAGTCAAAAGTGGAAAAAAAATTTTCATTTAAAACTTTAGGTCTGCTATTTTTCATTTTGACTAATTTAGATGAGACTTTGCACAACTGTCAGGTTTTATGCATGGTCCGGATTCTTTACAGTATTTGTCTGTGATTTGTTGGCAATAAATTTAAACAATAAACAAACAGCACACAACCCACTTGTTTTAGAATAAAATATTAAAACAAGTCAAATGTATATATAAATGCTTGTTACACTGTTGGTTATCACAGTTGTATCCAGAGCTTTAAATAATTGTCTCTTTTTGGTCAAAGTCCACAGAGGCTGGTTCAGTTTCTTTAGAACACAATTTTACAAGACAAATTATTCCTCTCAGCTCTGATATTACAATACAGTCTGTGATAATTTCACTTTAAAAATCATCACTGTATGTCCTTTATGGCTAAATTCACAATCATGCAGTCTATATCTATCTTTAAAATTAAATTTTCAATGCGTATTTATACTCAGACAGAAGTCTAGAATGTTCCACACACTATTAGATATTATGATACAATAATACTCAATTTAAACAATGAGAGAAACTCGGAAAGCTCTAGTAACATGATTCAATAATATAACAATCATCAGTTCATAACTATTGAACTACACAACGTACGATTCGTAAACAGTTACATAAACAAACTTGCGATAAACTATCGCTTTTGAAAATATCTAAATTTAACACTCATGCTATATAAAATATCCAAATCCTAACTTTTGCATTAAACTTAAACTGAAAGAGTTGTGTGTATCAGTTCTCAGTTGTTCATTAAGTGTAAATGAACCCAGAAAGTTACAGGAAGACCAATCACATATGATTGACTCTTTATTGAAAAAAACCTTGATAGATGACAGGCATTATGTTGAAAAAAAAAACAAGCAATAAACTATTAAATCAAACCACTTTGATGATAATCAGGTGTTTTACTTGGTCACTTATTTAAAACCAGAATTAAGATTTTATGAATAATATTGGTTTGGCTCATTTTTATTTTATTTTCCAGAGTCTCCTCCAAGTTCAGTTCGTATCAGAGAAAGTAGTAGACCAAAAGTCCGTAGAACAAGCTGGAGAGGGAAAAGCCCAGGTCACAGGAAAGCTGTGGGAAGAGCTATTATGTCAGACTCGGAACTTCATGTTCATCGGGTTTGTACCTGTATTACAAAGAAACACTCAGAAATAAAATACAAAAAGTAAACTGAGATTGGTCATTTACACTGATTACATTATATAACATGGTGTTATTTATGTGAAAAAAATTACATCATTCATTACAGAAACAGGATGTTTTCTAGAAATCAAAACCATATTGATGTTTGATATTTATAAATTACTTAAAAGCTTTCATATTGTGGCTGTATTTTGTACATACATGTATTTGTAGTACTATTGATTATTCATGGAACTTCTTTTTTTATTTATATGTGTTAGCAGTCTTCAAAGATATACAGACTAGTACAACATTCTTCAGCACTGAGTTCCCATCATAAAAGCATCAGTATTTCTGCTGGAGAATTGTTGGAGAAAACTGTAAGAATTTTATGCTGTTATAAAAAAGATATCTAGAAATGGCCATTTTTTGCAAATAATCTAGCATCAAAATTAAATCATTACATTTTTTTTCACTATAAGGCTTAATGATAGTTTGGCAATTGGTGATGAAATATGATTTTTATTCCATTTTATTAAATGTTTACATTTCATAGAAAAATTTTTCGTTTTGCTGTAAAATCATACTCATGATTTTTTTCATACCATCATAGATACGTATACATGTTTCTGTTATGTTACATAATAATTTCCCTTTTAATCTGTATTTGGAAAATTTGACATATAATTTTTATGCTGAATTTATTATAAAGAAAGTAACATTTTCTTGGCTAAAGATATTTTTTAGATGCAACCAATGAGAAAAAAAAAGCATTTTATCTTAATTATTGTAATATGCTGATTTTTATTCCAAACACCAGCTGTGATGAGTTTGAAGTTCATGTTCATTTTCCACACATAATTATCATCATATTTTTTCATCAGTATGCACAAGAAGCATGTTAAATAGAGATTATGCTGTTTCATCATCCACGTCCACACAATGTAAGTTAAAATGATATGGACATTGATGTAGAATCAGCATCTGTTCAATATTTCTTTGGTGGATTTTACACTTGAAACTAATGTCCAATTGATTTATGTCACGGATCATATAAGTTGTGACACATTAAATACAATTCAAAAATTTATGTTATTTGAGGAAGAAAAAGTTATTGAATGTATTGTTGTAATGTATTCTATTCTATGTATTGTAATGCAAAAATAACAAATTTGTTTATTTTCTTCATTAATATTTACTACAATCTACTTGCACATGTAGTCCTAAGTTCACAAAAACTTTTGAACTGAAATTCTGAGAACAAATTGTATGTTTAACTCACAAATAAACTTACTTGTTAAATTTCTTCTTGCTAATTGATCAATGACAAACACTTTATCTAGCTCAGTGGTTGGAAGTGAACTGATTCATGCATTAACTCACTGAATACTTTGCTGATTGACTGGCTAATTTACTGATTCTGCTATTTATATTGTATCCTTGTTTCTACATACTGCACAAAATTTCTAAATTCTATAGAGGCCTTAACTGTCATGAACTTTCTAGATATTGCTTCATGTGCCCTCTAAGAAACAAAGATCTAAATTTAAATATTAAAAATATAGTTTATAACAATACCAAAAGAAGGGTTTTGTCAGCAGTAAACATATATTCATAGAAGACCTCTTTGTCTTACCCATTAAAAGTTCATTCTTCCAGATGTATGTAAACAAATCTTTATTCTTATTAAGTTGGCAACATTTATGGTTTCCTTATGGATGTTTGAAATCTTTATATCTTGTAATAAAATACTACATGTGCACTTGAAAGTAAAGTTGCTGTTTATTATTTATAGGTAAATACATTTAGATTAGTTACATACTTTTTTGTAAGACTTGTATTTCTGAATTTCAGCATGAGGAACTAGTTTTGTTCCTAATCCAGTTACGACAAAGTCAAATGCAGTTGTCTAAATCACGGGAACAGTGTCAAATGCAAATGATTAACGAGCAACGCATGGGACAAGTGTAAGTTGAAGATTCATTCTTAATAGTAGAACATACTTGAATATCTTATGGGCCATGTGTCGATTAGGGATTAGTATACCCAGACTGTGAATTTCAGGGTTTACAATTCATGTCCCATTGCCCCAAAACACTTTGGGGTTATGTGTGTGTTATAAGGTAAGATAAAGAGTAGCTCAAGAATTGGCAGTGGGTGCTGTTGACATCTCTCTAGGATATTAGTTCAAAATTAGGGATGGCTATGCATTGATAGTTCACTATGTAACTTTGCATGAAAATTATTAAACAAACAGTTTTTACTTTATATTAGTCAAACAGTATCCTCTGTTTTTTAGTAACTTACTTTGGGTTCATAAGTTAATATTCAATAAAGACTTTTTTGATTCATAGGAGTAGATTATTATCAAGATGTATTATGGGTCAAAACATTATTAATTGAATATTGAAACATATTCCTACTGCATATCTGTTCAGCTCTTTTCATTGAATTCTCTTTCATGGAATATAGCACAATTGTCTCTGACTTCTAAGAAAAAACTACCTTTTTTTTTGTTTTAGGAAGCCTCATGAAAAAGATCACCAAACAAAATATATGAAGTTGTATGAAGAACTAGAAGATTTGCAAGAACAATATGAACTCCTTCGTCCGCTCATTAATTTGGTGGAAAATTTGGTTAAACTGGGAACTTTGTCTGGAGCCACTGAAAGAAAATCTGCCTCCCTCTCTCGACTTGTAAGTATTAGTAATATTAGTATTATAAATTTTTTATTATTAATAGTATTGTTAAAATTGTCAAATTATAAGTATAAGTAATGGTGGTACTGTTAACTTTCAAGCATTAATAATAATAATTCTATATTGCAAAATTGTAAGTATTAATAGTGAATTTATTGTCAAATTATAAATATTGATACTGGTGTTATTGTCAAATTGTAAGTATTAATAATAGTGGTATTGTCAAATTGGATTAGTAATGTGGTGTTGGGGACTTGTAAGTATTAGTAATGGCAGTATTGTTAAACTGTAATTATAAGTACTGGTGGTATTGTCAAGTTGTGAGTATTTGTAATGGTATTTATTGTCAAAGGACATATTGTTTTGCAGGTATTACATTACTCTTATTTAGAAAGTTAAAACTTTTTTGTTAATTATCCAACCCTTACGTTATCAGTTAAGTGATATATTCTACTTTGAACATAAACTGCTAAATGTATCAACAGTTTTAATTGTGTATTTTGTTTTAGATTTAAATTTAACTTGTTATCTGCTTTTGAAGTAATAATTTTAGGACTTTAAAAGGATTGTACATTTTTACATTTATGCAGGAAAGAGTTGGAATAGAAAAGTATATACCATCTGAGAAAATGCTGGAATTTGCTCATCATCTTCAAGAACGTCAAAAACTACGAGGCGAGATAGAAGGAGTTGAGATGATTACAATTGACAGTGAAGGCCTTGAGGTAATGTGTTTTTGTCATGTATCATATTAGTTTTTTCAATTCATATCTAATTGAAGTTTTAAAAGACCACTTGAATATAAAATATACCAATATGGTTTACATACATATACATAAATTCGAATTTCTATCATTATAGCCAGAGAAAACAGACTTTTCAAACCTATTTCAGAGTATCATAGATTTGAAAAAATATTATCCTTTCAGAATAGAAATATTATGAATATATTTTTAAACCAGTTAATAGCTTCACTGGTTTTAAAACTTTGTAAGTAATTATTAAACTCGCCACATATTCACCTCCAGATTTTACTGTAAACTTCATTGTAATAAATCTTTTAATCCTTTTGCTTTTTTTGAAGAAAGAATTTAATTTTGGAAAAAAAAATTTTACGTACATTAGTAACAGTGAAACAATGAAATCATCTCTGGCTGTAAGTTATGAAGTTAATGGAGTCAAAAATGACCGTGTTCATAAATTAATAAACCAATTTTTGAATTTAATAGGATAAGAACACCATCAAATAAAAACAGTTGTAGTTTGTGGCATGTTTTAGACTGATATCTGAAGTTTTTTCCCACTACTTTAGATGAGGGATGTATGAAGGAAATTGTCTATAAAATTAAAGTATTGGGCATGGCAGTGTTGCATGCCTGAATAATCATTGCAATTCTGGTGATTACTCTGGAGATGCTGAAGTGTAGGAATGACACCACTGGCCATGTACAAACCTAAGGTGTAATCTGCATTATACCACAAACTGAAATTGTTTATATTATGTAGTTCTCGTTCTATTTAATTAATAAAGTGGTTCAATAACACAGGTCTGTGATGATTTTATTGTTTTGAAATATTTACATGTTCTACTGTAATTCCTGTGTGCTGAATCCGAAAAATGATATCTATTTTTCTCCATCACGTACAGATTTTTAACAAAACAACATATGTACTTCAACATAAGTGAATCATTTTCATTGAAATCGAGTCACATTTTGTTATGCTCAAAATGTTGACAACCACTGGTTATAGATTTCTCTAGATCAGTTGCAACATGAGAGTCTTATCGATCATTCTAGAACCCATGAGAAACACTGCGAATATATAAACAATTAACAGGCTGCATGATGTGTCATTTCTGGATAGTATTTGTTTGTGTGTGCACTTTCACATTTTTTCTTTTCAATATTATTTATTTGTCACTATGGCAACAAGAGGTTGTGTAAATGACCCAAACATATTCTGGTAAATTTGTTGTAAATTTGATCTAAAAGTTGTTTTTTCTTCTCGATTTGTAAAAAATCCTTACGTGATAGAAAATAATTAAAATTATTTTTGAAATCTGCATAGCTGAATTATGGAAGATCTGTTATTAAAACCAAAACAACTTTTATAAAGTTTAAATTTGTAGGCCTATGTAATCTATGGACACCCTGAATTAACTTGAAAAACTTATGTTTAACAATAAAAAAACTTTAAATGATGATATGAAGATGTATTTGAAGAACTGTCGAGCATTAGTTATATTTCTAAGTTATCATGACTGATGTAGAAGGTTATGCACAGTTTCAGACTTTGCATGGTTGTTTATACTGAGAAAGAGAAATAGATTAAAGTTATTGAAATCTATCAAAATGTGTTCTTTTCAATAGGTTAACTACAAGTAAATATTAGAATATGTTTGAAATTTTTGGAATTATTTTTTGTATCATTTTCAATAGGAGAAGCTAAGTCGTCTTTATCAACTTGATTGTTTGGTCCAAGAAGAATCTTCTCACTTTGCTTCTCTTCAGAATGATAAGGTAGAATTTTATGCTTAGGTTGTTTACTGAAGAGTTTAAGTTTGTTACTATGCTTATTATTAAGTATGATAGGTGTTTGTAATAATTAATGTATTTAAACTATTATGTGAAAATTTTGATATATGTTTTATTGTATTTGGTTCATTCACATTTCTTTTTATCTACTAAAGGTACAAGTTTATTACTCTATTGGTGGGTAGCTTGTCAGACTGTGTATCTGAGGTTCTGTGGTTCATGCCCTATTACCTATAAGAATGAGTAAGATTCCACTTTTCAATTAGAGTAATCCATGACTTAACAGTGGGTGGTGTTGTTAAGCTGTATTTCCTTTAGTCTATCACTTAAAAATTAAGGACGGTTAGTATAGATAACTACTGAGTAGCTTTGTGAAAAGTTCAACAAACAACAGAATTAGTATTAAGCTTCAGTTTTGGTTTAAATTATGGAGTAACATAGAATGAAACAGCACTATACTTTGTGGGTGTAAAGGTGGAGTTCCTGTTATGAATTTTCTTCAGATATAATACTGTTAGATATACGCAACTGTTTCATTTAAATTTAATACGAGAGTTTTTGATTTAGATAGATATGAAGTGCAAGTGTTAAAGTTAGTATTTTTAGAAGCAATAATTTATTACAGGTTTGATTACATAACTGTTTACGAATCATATGTTGCATAGTTCAGTTGTTACTCGAACCTTCCAAATTTTTCTTGTTCTTTTAATTAAGTATTGTTACATCATAATGTCTTGTAGTTTGTGGAAAGTTCTAGGCCTCAGTCAAGCAATATGTATACATATAGGCAACCAAGTTAGTGAAAGTGCAAGTAAAATTGAAAAAAAAGTGAAGTTAGACAGTATGGTTGTGAATTTAGCCACAAAGAATATATAGTGGCAATCTATGAAGTGAAAGCATCACAGCTTGTATTGTAATAACAGAGATAAAGGAGAATAATTTGTCTTGTCAAAGGGTGTTCTAA
>NW_013666290.1:346086-365600 GCF_000517525.1 Limulus polyphemus
TCTAAAGTAATTTAACCCGCCTGTGTGGACTTTGACAAAAAAGAGACAATTATTTAAAGCTCTGAATACAACTATGATAACCAATAGTGCAACAATTTTTTTTTGTACATAAATTTGACTTGTTATTAATATATTATTTTAAAACAAGTTAAATGTGCTGTCATTGTTTGTCATGCATTGATGTTTATTGATTACTTTATTGTACTATGGGACTTCAATACAGTATTATTATTGGCATCATGACTGGGTTACTGCCTGTGAAATTCTTGAAATTTATTGTCAACAAGTCACAGATACCTACTGTAAAAAATCCGACCTTATAAAAAAAAACCTGACATTTGTTGAGCCAGACAGGACACTACAGCAGTAAACGGCATTAGAAATGGACGTGAACAACAGCTGAAGTAGGCCTATATACACACAATTGTATTGGTGGTGAAAATAGTGTAAAAATTACAATCATGCTCTATAACCATGTCGACTGATTTTGATAAATGGATAGAGAGACAAGAGCATGGGGAGAGAAGAGAGGAAGAAAGACTGAAAGAAGGAGAGAAAGGAGATACTAAAAATAGAGAGAGAGTGAGAGTAAGAGTATAAATTGAGAAAGAATAAAAGAAAAGACCACAAATAAAGAGAATAAGAACACAAATCAAGAAATAAAAAAATGGAGAAACTGCAAATAAGAAAGTATGAGCACAAATTGAGAAAGAAAAAAGGGGAGAGAGAGGAGAGATTGCAAATAGAGAGAATAAGAGCACAAATTTAGATCATAAAGTTCATCCAACAGAAAGACGAAGAGCAAAGAATGACAATGTAGTCAGGACCAGTTGACCCAAGCTACTAAAAGTTGATAAACAGAAAGGTGACATGGATGCTTTCCTGGAGAGATGAAAAAGATTCGACCAAAGTCAATACTGGAAAAAAAAAGGTGACTGGGCAGTCTGTCTCAGCCCACTTCTCACGGGAAAAGGCCTACAAGAGTATGCGGGCATGACGTCACAAGATGCCATGGACTAACTATAACAAGTTAAAAGTGGTGTTGCTGAAATGCTATGAACTTACCAAGGAAAGTTTTCATCAAAAGTTCTGAGAAGTCAAACCTGATGCAGGAGAAACTGTATTTCAGTTTATAGCATGTCTTTAGAGATACTTCACAGTTTATAGCATGTCTTTAGAGATACTTCACAGTTTGTAGCATGTCTATAGAGATACTTCACAAGATGGACTGACATGGCCAAGTGTGAAGATAGTTTTGAAGGACTGGCAGATCTACTAATATGCAAACAGTTAATGATCACGTGCTCAACTGACATATGTCACTATTCCTACAGGAGAGAGCACCAAAAGACATAGATGAGATTATCAAGCTAGCAGAACAGTATATAGAAGCCCATTGAGGGAGTACAACTTGCACTTCTAAGTATAACCAGTTAAAGTTGAAACCAGGGTGGCTGACCTGAAACAGGATACCACCAAAGGTGATTCAATGGATAAAAGGGAGAAGAGAATCTATATTTGTTATAAAATGGGGCACATTGTGAATGGGTGCAAGTCTGCTTCACCAACAACCAACAGCAGAAATTTCAACATAAAGCAGCTGGAGCTACCTATAAAGATGGTGCTGGTAAGAAACAAGAAAAGAAGTAACTATCACCATGGATGCTGCTGCCAGAAGAAACAGAATAGAGACAAACCATCAGATTCACCACAAGAATGAAGTGCTATTTCCAGGATTAAAACAGTCCATGACTAATGATGAGCTCAAGTTAGCAAATGGATCAACATTGCCAGTAGTGATTGGAACATGTGACAAACATTAAGAGGTTCCAACAAATCGCATGTCAGTAAGTGAAGACTATGTCGGGGACAAGAAAGTGAAGGTTCTTTGAGACATTGAGTGCAGCAATGAGAACCATTCTAGTATCTGATGACCAGATGATGGGTAAGGTACATCCGTGTGTGCTGATTGATGGAACAGTGAGAATGTCTTGCATACCAAGAATAAAGGTGGACACTCCATATTACGTGGGAGACCTTGAGGTCATGTGTGTGAAGGCACCCATCTATGACTTGGTGATTGGCAATATACTAGGCAGTAGAGGTTTGGAGGAGCTAGACACAAAGGAGACTGATGAGTCATCTGCAGTCACCACAAAAGCTCAAGAAAAAAAAGAGCAAGCAAAACATCAAGTCTCAAAAGGTGACATCCAAAATATAGGTTTATAGGAACTTAAGGAAGCACAGGAGAAAGAACATCCACTGCAGAAACTTTGGGACAGTGTCCAGGAGAAAGTCAAGCATTAAGCACAAGACAAAGAGGAAAAGGACTTACAGAGGACAGTAAGTGAGTGCTGTATGGGATCTATCAAGCTAGTTATACTGGGGAACTTAAACAGAACATGGTACCAACATAATACTAGACTCAAGTGATGAAGCTGGCTCATGAGTTGATTGTGGGAGAATATCTAAAAGTAAGAAAATGGCAGACAGAATCACCAACAACTGCCATTGGCTGGGGGTCATCGGAGATGTTATCAGCTTCCGCAGGTCATATGACATCTGCCAAAGGACAATATATAGAGGGAAGGTAGCCAAGGGGCTACTAGAGGAAAATCCTCTCATAGAAGAGCCATTCAGCAGAGTAGCTGTGGACTTGATCACACTACTGGCACCTGTTTCTGACAAGGGCAATTAGTATATGTCTACTATGCGACACATTATTCAGAAGCCATAGCATTACCAAAGATAGAGATGGAGAAAGTAGCAGAAGCCCTTCTGGAAGTCTCCTGCAGAGTAGACTTTCCAAAAGAAGTCTTGAGGGACAGAGGAACCCAGTTTACCTCAGAATTGATGCAAAAGGTTTGCAGACTCATCAGTAGTAGGCAGCTTTTTACCACCACATACAACCCTAGATTTAATGGACTTTGTGAGGGAATCATTTGAGTTTTAAAGAGTATACTGAAGAAGATGTGCCAAGAGAGACAATGTTATGGACAGATACCTGCAGGCAGTATTGTTTGCTTACTGAGAAGTCCCACAAGCAAGTACAGGATTTGAGATACTGTACAGAAGAACAATATGAGGTCCAATGCAGATATTGAAAGAACTGTAGAAGGAGAAGAGTCAGAAGTGAGGAACATATATCAGTATGTGTTAGACTTCAGAAACTGACTGGAGGAGACCTGTCAACTCACTCAAAAGAGCTTGTATGCAGCTCAAGGCAGTCAGAAGCACTTCTATGACAAGAAGGCCAAGGATCAACATTTCAAAGTCTGCCAGAAGGTCTTGGCTCTGCTAGCTACAGATAACAACAAACTCACCCTGCAGTGGAAAGGATCTTTTGATGTACAGGAAGTGGTCAACAGAATGGACTATAAGGTGAAAGTGGATGGGAACACCAATATCTACTACACCAATCTGTTGAATATGTACTTTGAGAGGGAAGAAGACCTAACAGATGCAGCTATTGAGGCAGAGATGGACAATGCAGGTGTGGCTATCATAGATGCAAAACCAGAAGACAGTGACTTTGTCATAGAAGATGAAGGCCTACTAGACCTAAAACTGCTGGTTGGAGATGAGATGTACAAAGATGTCAACATCATTGAAGAACTGACTGGCAAGCAGAAGAAAGCACTAAGTATGCAGACGTCTTCACGGATAGACCAGGCAAGACAAACCTTGTGCAATGCAACAAAAGATCGAGACCATGACCAGGGACCTAGTCAAAGTGAAGACGTACCAGATACACTATGCAATGAGAGACCAACAAGGGAACTGCAAATGACGGTGCAGACTATATGAGGAAACTTTGTGTATGAACTGAAAACAGTCTTTGTATATAGTGTAAAAACAATATTGTAAATATTTTTAAAGAGGGGCTTATTGTTAGATATATACTGTTTTATTTCACTTTAATACAAGTGTTACAATTTAGACAGATATAAAACTTGAGTGTTAAAGTTGGTATTTTTAGAAGTGATAATTTATTGCAGGTTTGATTACGTATCTGTTTACGAATCATTTATTGTGTAGTTCAGTTGTTTTAAATTGACATCATATTACTTGAACCTT
Organism: Limulus polyphemus; assembly: GCF_000517525.1. Taxonomy (NCBI): domain Eukaryota; kingdom Metazoa; phylum Arthropoda; class Merostomata; order Xiphosura; family Limulidae; genus Limulus; species Limulus polyphemus. The sequence goes on from NW_013666290.1 coordinate 350,164, forward strand.
CTGAAGTTTTCTTGTTGTTTTAAATGAGTGTTGTTACATCATAATGTCTCGTAGTTTGTAGAAAGTTCTAGGCCTTAGTCGGCAATATATATATATATATATATATGTGTGTGTGTGTGTAGGCAACCAAGTTAGTACAAGTAAGTGAAAGTAAAATTGACGAAAGTGAAGTTAGATAGTGTGATTGTAAGTTTAACCATAAAAAGCATATAGTGGTGATCTCTAAAGTGAAAGCATCACAGCTTGTATTGTAATGATAGAGGCAAATAATTTGTCTTGTCAAAGAGTGTTCTAAAGTAATTGAATTTTGTGGACTTTGATGAAAAAGAGACAGTTATTTAAAGCTTTGGATAACAACTATGATAACCAGTAATGTAACGATTTTTTTTTGTACATACATTTGACTTCTTTTGAATATATTATTCTAAAACAAGTGTATTGTGTGCTGTCCATTTATTGTTGAACTTCATCACCAAAATGTCACAGACACTTACTGTAAAGAATCCCAGCCCATATTATAGAAACCTGACAAATAAAAATAGAAATTTGCAAAGCAATATTTGGAAAAGGATTTATATAATAGTATAAGCTTTTATTATAAAAATGCTTTAATCCGATTTTCTATTTCAACAGAAAATTAATAATAATACAGAATTAGTAATTGTATTTACATGTATGCTGTAGTTTATGGATAGCTGCATAAGCATTTTATTTGGGAGATTTGCTATTTAATGTAAATTTGTTACTCACATGTGCTTTATTGTATATGCAATAAAAATATACTGCTTATCTAATTATTATATTTTTTTTTTATTTCTTATTTTTACTTTTGTCAGGAAATGTTAGAACAGGCTTTGAATACAGTACAAGAGAAACTGAATGAGCGGAACTGGGATAGCCCAGTCGAGATGGAAAAACTTCGAAAACAACAACGTCTTATTGAAAAAGAGTTATCTCACATTCGCAGTCTGTTGTCACAAAGTGCTATGGTAGGATATAGTGAAGTATTATTTGTAGATTAAAGTTACCATGTAACTTTAACCAATTATTTGTCAATCCAGTTTATGCCATCCAACTTTCAAGACATTCAGAGAAAGCTTACCTGATAAAACCTGTCCACAAAGATCACTCAGAGAATTGTAGTTCTGATATATCTAACCACTTCTCACATAATAGATTTCTTTGACTTGTGCTACACTCTATATGCACAATTGTCACACACCACTAGCCTTGAGGCTCCCACCAATCATCATGTGTTTACATGTGGTATAGCTGCATTGTAGTATGCAAATGAGCATGCTACAAACTTCCACCAATAGGAGTGTGACACACCCTCTTAGTACAGCTGACTCCCTCTATACTGTAAAGCACAATCTTCACCTTTTTCGCTTATGAACTTTTCAGATTTAGACGTTTTTCAGTGGTATATCTATGAAGACACTGTTTCACTAGTGTCATTAACTTCCATTTTGTCTGAAGTGAAACAAAACACCTTTATTGATACTAGCCTACCAACGATATTGGTGTTGGGTTTGTCTTTGTCTGCTGGGTTATGTGACAGCTTTTTTGTAGCAGGTGGTGGAGTCTTTCATACAGCCTTAACCTTCTTTTGTCCCTGACATGCCCCTGTCTATGTTTTTCATTCATGACGGAAGAGATTTTGCCGTATTTTCCCATTTACCTCTGCCTCATCTTATACCCATATTGTCTTGAATTTACCTCAGTCTTCTTTCATGGTTAGGTTTCCCAGGTATGTCTTTTACATATTAAATTATTTTTACCACTACTTTAGGACATACATGCCTCGTTCTCACTTATTCATTCTTCAGATTTGAAGATCAGATCCTCTGTCTTCTGTTCATCTTCATCTTTCTTAGGCTCAGTTTTTTTTTTACCTTCATCTTACACACACAGTACCCTTTCCATTGTTTTGCTTTCTTTAACCTTCTTTCCATGGTAATCCACCATTCCACTGTGGGGATTTGGATGGAAATTCATTCCATTATCTTTTCTACAGTGGCATTTTCACTTCTCATTTGGTTGATCTTTTGCTAGAGTTTGCTGGGGCAGGATGCCCTTATTATTCAATTGTTCTTGCCTCCTTTATATCTCATATGCCTTATTCTGCCCCTTTTATCTGCTTATATGATTTTACTGGTATGCTTGTATCTCTGGGGTCATATATTGGGGTTGCATGTCAATGTTATATCTTGTCCTCACTAGTTTACTGTTTCTCCCATGCTCCTTCTTTTCCACTCTGTCTCCTTTCTTCCTGCTTCCTCTTCTCTTTCTGTTACCACTTCCAATTCCTCTTCCCATCCATCCTTCCACCACTCATAGATTTTGGTGCTGTCAGTCTTGGCCTGTTTCATTGGGTTTATGGACCTTTGTCCTCCGTTTGTGGCCAATTGTTATATACTGGGATTTTTTTCATTTTTTTCTCTCCTCCTCCAATGTCTCCCGTTCCCATTATTTTACATCCTCCAGTGGATCTTGTTTCTTGGCACTGTTGGTCCTCATACTTTTTCAGGTTTTTCATTCCATCTTTTCGTGGTTCCCAAGAAACCTGTAGATAGGTGTTGAGTCTTACATCTTTCATATCTCAGTCTGTTTCTCATCTTCCCTCGCTTTCCCATGGGGAATTTATCACCCTATGGTGGTCTTTCACCCAGGTTTTTGGATGATCGAGGTGGACATTTTAGATGCTTCTTTTCTCGTTTGGCTCTGCCCCAACAAGCCTCCTACAGCCACCTTCTTCTCATCCTTTGGGAGGCAGTGAGTCTGGGCTGGTTGTTTGAACTTGGAGGAGTGACATGTCACACCCATTTCGATTCTCATCCATTTGGGTTTTTGTTTTGTTTATATGTCTGCAAGGCCTAGCTTTCTATTCTTCTTTTTATGGATATGGAGCTATTGGTTTCCCATGCCATATCTTATCGTTCCTTCACTATACGGGAGGTTCTCTCTCTCTTTTGGGGATTTGGGCTTCCATAGAATTCCATATCCCTGTGGGTCATGCTCATTTGTGATGTCTACAATGGGCTGTACATTCTGTGGATCCTTTCTTGGGATCCCTTGTCCTCAGTCATTCTCCTACCTCCTTTCTTACTCAAATACCTCACCTAGTGTCTTGTTAAAATTACTCCCAAAGTGGGTATTCCTCTTCCTCATGTCTCCTTCTGTTTCCAGTTGCCAACTTCACAAGATGGGAGATATTTCTCAACTCTCACATGAATTCAGGTCATTGGTACCATAACATATCATTTCTTGAAATCCATCTCATAGAACTTTTGGCAATATATCGAATATTTGTTTTTTAGGTTGGTTCATCAACATTTCTTAATGATACATACATTCAGCTCTGCAGTTTTCTCCTTTATCAAACATCATGGGAATACAATTTGTCTCGCTTTTCTTGTTTCCACACTATTGGCCTCCTTTTCTGGATCATTCTCTACAAGTATGTCTTATAGCTTATTCTATTCTGAGTGCCCTGAGTCTTGTCGTCGGTCATCTCTTGAGGCTTGCCAAGATACTACCATTGGATTGGTCCCTCGTCCCTCTGGTGTTCAAGATGCTGTGCTCTCATCTGGACACTCTTCTTCTTGATGTTTTTGCTACTCTTCACAACTCCCTATTTCTCCCTTTTCTGGTCCTCTGTTCCTCTTCTCTCAGCTTTAGCTGAGAAAGCATTCCGTTAGGACTGGTCTCACTAAATACAACACCTTATTCTCTCTCTCCAACTCTTTACTTCCATCATCTGTAATAGGAGTTCATGCAAACTGGTGTGTGGACTATCCCACTTACTTTTGTCACACACATTCTTCATCTTCTGGATATAAACTTTCTCTTATTGCCATTCTACAGATCCCTTACCAACTCTGAATGGGTACATTCTCTTTTTATATATCTTACCTTTACAGTGGTCTATTTCTACATCTCTGGATCCCACTCAGTGGTGAGTGGTGCCTGTCTAGGTATACTTAACTTTAAATCTGTATCATGTGATCTTACAGGTCTGTAACACTCACTGATGAGATGGGGTGTTCCACAAGACCACTAGAGGGTTCCTCACAGTATCTTGCTTCATAAATAAGGCATGTACTAGACTTTACCAACTTATGAACTATTGTGAGAAGAGTAGTGCCCATCCCTTCAGTCCTACTTGAATAAACTGGGACTGGCTTACTTTTCAAAATAGAGTTTTTGTGAGCACACTGCACTGTCTTATGGGGTTACATTCCTCCAGGCTTCCCACTGCATTGTTCCCCCCCTCTTCCAGTGGAGTACAGAAGAACTTGCCACTTACCAGTTCCAAGCTGCTAGGGGGGTGGACCATGGAGGCTTCCTCCTGAGTGTGACCACTCAGTTAAGAGTAGGGTGGTACTGTTCTGTCAGTGTAGATGGTAAGTACTCTCCTCCTACTGCAAACCAAAAGACTAATTCCTGATGCTGCCTCACATATGTTGTTAGTAGGGCCCTCCTCCTACCATGGACTGGACAAAAAATTCCTGATGCTGCCTGGTTTTGGACTTGAATTGACCCACCACATTTACATTCCCCCTTCCTACTATTGCCTGGATATCAGGTTCCCGGGTGGCCTGGTGTTAGTTGTTTATTGGGTCTGCACACGTGTGCCCTGCCTGGGTTGCCTGAATGGAAATTGCTTTTTCCTTCTGCTTTCTGGGCTTGAGGTGAAGACAGCTGGGATCTTCCTCCTACTGCGAACCAGATGCTGCTGGATATGACCCACCAATTATGGTCTGATACACCCTAGCCACTCTACACTATCTGGCATATCCTATTACTGATTGGACTGTTGTCTTTTCTGCTTAATTTTGCAACATATTATCTTTCCAATGGGCAAAGAATATATCTGGTACAGATGGGGTGGGATCTCCCATGAGTGTGACCCTATACATTAAGGTATTTCACTCCATGGGTTCCTTCTGAAGAGTGCTCATCTAGGTAACTTTTGCACTGGTCTCTCCACTTTTTCAATGTGGGATTCAAGCTATTATGTGAGAAGAGGTAAGGTATCATATTGGAAGTTAACATTTTCCTTCAATGAAAATATATTTCCGAAAGATGCTTACCTCCACTTAAACTTCCTACCCATCCTCTGCACTTCTGGTGCATCTTTTCTTGCATAATCTCAAACCGATGATTGTATGTTACAGAATAGAGGGACTCAGCAGGGCTAGGATGGTGTGTCACATTCTTATTGGTGGGGGTTTGTCGCATGCTCATTTGAATGTTACAATGCAGCTATACCACTTGTAAACACATGATGTTAGGTGAGAACATCATGGCTAGTGGTGAGCAAAAATTGTGCCTTTAAAGGGCAGCACAAATAGAGGAAAGCTATTAGATAAGTATTTGTTGGAAATACTTTTTCAATGTAGGAAAATGTTAACATCCAATGAAAGTAACCTCTATAAACAATTAACTATAATCTCATAATCTGTATCAAATAAGGGCTATGCATTACCCAGTGGCAAGCATGCTAAACTGTGGATCTTATAATAAACTATAGTTTGTTCAGAATACTTTTTTTACAAGCTGATGAGCAAATGTGAACTTTGGCCACAGGGTCAGAACTTGTCAGTGAAATGTAGCATTTCTAAGTGTTTCTTTATTACTAAACAATCGAGACATACATTTATTCTGATGTGCGACGTTTTTTCTCTGTTAAATTAGTGTTTTAAGTTAAAACTTCTATTCAGCACTAGCAAGGATACATTATGTACACCTCTTTGTAGGAGTTTAAGCTTTTATATAGAAGATTTATACATATAAACCTTGAAAAAAAAAGGATTAGTGAATGACTAGTATTGTATAGGAAAAATATGAGAAGTTTACATTATTGCTACAGCCATTCCTTTTTGTTTAAAATTACAGTGAACAAATTAATTTTATACTTTTATCACAGAGACTTGAGGAGAGAACCTCAGAAGTTTGTAAAGTAGAGCACAAAATCCTAGTTCTCAGACAGAAGATACAACATGCTTTAACTGCCAGCCACAGAAGAAAGGTAATGTACTTTAAAATATTGAAATGAAATAGTTTTGTACAGATTTCAGCATAATATGGTCCTTGGGAGAGTTTTCTGAAGTTAATCCATATATATGTTATCAAGATCACATTTTTAAATGTATTCTAATGAGAAACAAAATATGCAATAGTGTATAAATGCATAACTAACAAAGTCCAGAGCTGGGCAACTTAATCAATATAATTTATTACCTATGAGCAGCAATTATATAAATTAGTATCATGTAAACTAATCTGTTAATTGAAATTACAATTAAATTGATTATTCAGAATTAGTGTTTCCAGTTATTACTGTTTTCAGTTATTCCAACAATTGATTAATCAAAATGATGATTATCACAAAAATAATAAATTAATTATAATTAACGTTTATGATCATTCTAATATTTGATTATTCAAATTTACAATTAAATCAGTTGTCATGAAAATGAATAATCGAAATCAAGGTTTCCATTTTTTACTATGTTCAATTATTTCAACTATCCAAGTAATTAAATATAGCTAATAAGTTTGTTTGTCATTAAGCACAAAGCTACATAATGCCATGACAATAGCCTATCTGTGCTCTGCCCAATTTTAGTTTTATAAGTTGTATTTTGTACTTCAAGTTTATTCATCTTTGGAGATTTTTTTAGGGGGGGTAGCTGTTTCTATTATAGGAAAGCTACTAAGGTTAGCTGCCATTGTCACTGATTTGGAGCTACTGACTAGAGGAAAAGCAACTATCTAGCAGCAGCTACTACTAACATTTTTTTACTCTTCAACTGTTGAGTAGAGTGAAGGCAACTGGCTGAGAGCATTTGCTGCCAACATTTTGTTTGCTAACTAGAGAGGGAAAACAGTTGGCTGACAGCATACCGTATTTTTTACATTTGTTATCAAGATCACATTTTTAAATGTATTCTAATGAGATACAAAATATGCAATAGTGTATAAATGCATAACTAACAAAGTCCAGAGCTGGGCAACTTAATCAATATAATTTATTACCTATGAGCAGCAATTATATAAATTAGTATCATGTAAACTAATCTGTTAATTGAAATTACAATTAAATTGATTATTCAGAATTAGTGTTTCCAGTTATTACTGTTTTCAGTTATTCCAACAATTGATTAATCAAAATGATGATTATCACAAAAATAATAAATTAATTATAATTAACGTTTATGATCATTCTAATATTTGATTATTCAAATTTACAATTAAATCAGTTGTCATGAAAATGAATAATCGAAATCAAGGTTTCCATTTTTTACTATGTTCAATTATTTCAACTATCCAAGTAATTAAAATATAGCTAATAAGTTTGTTTGTCATTAAGCACAAAGCTACATAATGCCATGACAATAGCCTATCTGTGCTCTGCCCAATTTTAGTTTTATAAGTTGTATTTTGTACTTCAAGTTTATTCATCTTTGGAGATTTTTTTAGGGGGGGTAGCTGTTTCTATTATAGGAAAGCTACTAAGGTTAGCTGCCATTGTCACTGATTTGGAGCTACTGACTAGAGGAAAAGCAACTATCTAGCAGCAGCTACTACTAACATTTTTTTATTCTTCAACTGTTGAGTAGAGTGAAGGCAACTGGCTGAGAGCATTTGCTGCCAACATTTTGTTTGCTAACTAGAGAGGGAAAACAGTTGGCTGGCAGCATACCGTATTTTTTACATTTGTTAACTGTTTGTAGATACATTGTATTGAAGCACACTGTACTGATTGATTAATGGGACCATTGATTATGTGATTAGAAAATACCACTAAACATCCAGTTCTATATGAAATCTTCCTTAGCAAGCTGCTTTCTGTGTAATTTTACACTACATATTAATATAATAACTATATATGAAAATGATTCCTAATACATATAGAGTGATTTAATCAAGAGAGAGAGAAATAAAAATATGTACAAAACAAAATGGTTGCTGTATTCTTTCAATTAGAAATTTTATCTTCTTGTTTTAATTATTATAGAAATTTACCATTAAGGTATGTGAAGGGACAGTTGTAGTAGAAAAAACAGATTTCAGTTAGTATTTAGAGAAGTTATTTGTATACACTTAAAATCTTTTCTATATAAGAACTATATTGTGTGCTTTGTATATATCTTGGTAAATAATAACTATTGATGCTAAACTATAATTTTTTAAAGATTTTATAAACTAGCTGGAGTACTTGTCCCCTGGATGGAAGTTATGTAAATTAGTGATTAATGAAAGGTTATCTTAGGACATGAAAAGTTGCTTCCCTTGTATGTAATTGTAAAACATATAAAAACTACAAAACACAAAATGTGATACCACAAGTTTACATATATCTCTGCATGGACCCAACAAACCTTCATGCCAAATTTGGTGAAGACCCATCAACAGGGGCTAAAGTAGCGGTAAAAAAATGCCCATAAAAGCCAGTTGGGTCATGTTAATTTATAGTCTTTCTGAGGCGGTGCAGTTATATTCCAAAATATAATTAACAAACAACCTATAGAATACCTTAGGTGTTTGAATAACATGTGACTATACTGTCCCAATTATTGTTCATTATTATTCAGTGGATTAGTTAGTAATATATTTGTGAAGTTTTCTTTTCTTTGGTGAAGAAAAGAAATATTTGCAAACAATCATTTGTTTTATTTAAAAATGCTCTGCATTGATGGATCATTTATCTAAAATTTGAAAGACTCAGTTTGTAAAAGTGTTTGAAAGCCAAAAACAAAATACTTAAGCTATTTTCAAAATACAATTTGTTGAATACACAGGCTCAAATAATACATCATTTGGCTCTCAGATCCTTTAAGACAAAACTTAATGTATTTTAGAAATACAATTTGTTGGATATAAAGGCTCAAATACCACTTCACCTTGCCTTCAGATACATTCAGACAAATTAGAACTGTCTTAATTAAGCATACTATAACTAGCTATGGTTCTTAAATAATTTTAATTAATGCCAGAAAGAGTTTCCCTTAGAAAATTCTAGTAAGAAAAATATAAAGCAAGCTTATATTCAGCTACAAAAGTGTATAAATATTTATATATCTTTACTTTACTAAGAAGGCAGAAAAATCAGACTATTTGAAGTCCTTGTGCAAATTTTATAATAGAAATGGCATGAAAGTCCTATAATTTAATCACATTGAAAATATAGTTTTATTATATATATATTAAAAGTTAGTATTTTCTATTAACATAAATTTTTAACTAAAAAAAAATGTTCTTAAATAATGATTCTATGCCACATTTATATATTATATTTTAGGAAATGTCATCAATATCTAAAGCAGATTTAGAAACTGAACTTCTGAGGGTTCAAAACTTTTTGGAAAGTTTGTCCAAACGTCGTCAAGAAATCAGCAACGTCATTGAAACATTGAAGATCAAATCCAAACATAAACAGCTACCCAGCATTCAGAAAGTGAGAGAAGGGGCATCGGGGGTTATAGGTGTGTAATACCTAATTCTTTTAATTGTAAAACTATCAAGTGGAGCATATTGAATGTTATGAACTTAATTATTGATACTGACTTATAATTTTACTTTCATGCTCCTTTGTAAACTTTAAAGTACTTAGTGACATTAAGTAGCTTGCATTAAAGTGATAGATGGGAATATTGCTGCTCGGTTGTAGTTCTGAAAATCACAAGGTCTTATCTAGGACAAGAAGTAATTAACATATTTTAAATAAATTATGTACTAATGTTATAATCTCATCCCAGAATCAGAATTTTGAGGGATTTAAAAAGATAAAACATTGTCTGTCCACATTACCAAACAAGCTTGTAGTTCGAGGATTTATTGTAAAGCTAATAACAAGACAAGAGACAATGTTACTAAATCCTTTTTAAATATCCCTACTAGTTGTTCTTATGGTTTTTAATGGTTACATTAAAAAGACATTTCGATAGACATATATATATATATATAGCTGTTATTGCAGGACATAAAAGTGAACCCCCATTATAAACTCATTTGCTGTATAGACTTTCCTAAACTTACAACTGCATAGAGTAGAGCTGAAGATACAGAGTTGAGTACATTATATCAAAACAGTCTTGAATATGCAAATCAGCATGCCACTTGACAACCACAGCTGATGTAATATCGTGGTGGAATGGCATGTATCAGAACTACATTGTTTGGTAATCCTTGGAGATGGCTTGAATGGGTAATGAAGAAAAACTTTAATATAAGTTTAACATAACAGCAAATGTACAACGTTTCAACAAGGTTTTGTCATCATCAGCATTATTTAGTCTCAGAGTGAGTTCCTCATCATCGAATTTACATTGCTTGGTGTTTCATAGATAGTTTGGTGCTACCTAAAATCAATCACTTTGGGAAAGGTATGTAACACCTCTTATTGACACAAAATATTCATACATTCAGATTGTAGAGATGTATTCAGGGGACTTGGATTGGGATATCTCTTATACTTAATGGCATTGAAAACCAAAGGAATGTGGTTAAACTTGTGGCATTAGAACTATCCAGAAAGAGAACTGCAGCAAGTCGTACTCCATCCATGGTGAGAAAATGAGACACCTTGTAAAGGTGAGGATCTAAGAACACAAAGGTCTGTGTCAAAAGCCAATCACATGCTCCAAACTACAATACCTGAGAAAATAAAGACATGTCTCTGCTTGGAAAGTGACCCTAGCCACATATACACAAATTGCTTCCATGACATATTAATTCAACTGTTGCATGCTTCTAGCACAGCAAGAATGAAATGGATATTCATACTATACTATATGGAGTATACTATTGGTCAAGTCACTAGATGTAGTGCCAATGAATTTTTTGCAACCAGGCTGTTGAAACAGATGCTCGGAAACTATCATTCTTGTACACTAGATGGATCATAGAAAGCTGCGGGAAGGTTTGTGTTCTTGAATATGACAGCTTTTTCAAAGAGTCATTTGCAATGAAACCCATGTAACAGAGTTATTTTTAAGATGCACAGTTGTCAAATAGATCATGACCAGAAATGCTAACATGTATTGTAACAATGTGACTAGACTCCAAATTAATTTTATAATATACCTAACCTTTGTGGATGAAAAACCTAAATCTGTAGACATGATATTTATAAGGAAAAGTTTATAAATAATGATTCACAGTATTGTATTTCTCTATTTGACTTTAAAAGTGAGAGTTGCATTATTCTACTCAAGAATTATGCTAGATTTATGAAAAACCAAGTGGGGCATCCAGAATATGCTGAATCAAAAATTTGAGCTTCTGTGAATTATCAGTTTGAGGACTCATGTTATGCATGGTGTTTTCTACTCCAGATTTATTATTCTATTGTTGTGTTCCAAAAAATCTTTTAATGGTCATTCTTTTATAGCTTTTATTTGTATGCTTTATAAAGATTTTGATAAATGTTGTCACATACAACAGTATGTTTTTCGCTTTCCTTCTTGGTAAGTTATTTTTTCAATTGATGTTACACCAACTAAAATTTTTTTTTATTTCTGTTTCATCAGGCTCTGCTACTCTACCTCCAAAGAGAAAACACCGCAGTGCATACATGGAAACAGACCTCGATTCCTCCAGTTCCCATGAACTTGGTGTTATGAGGAAGCCAGAAACTACAAGCAGATGGGAAAGGCATTATGTAAATACAACAGAAATTTCTCAGGTATAAATACCTCTTTGTTTTTTTTATAATAATTGATAAATGTATTTGGAAATGGTCAAATTAATTTTCTTTTTATTACATTTTCTTACTGGCTTCTTAAGTCAGTTTGGTTTTTGTAGGTAAGCTTTTCCACTTGATCATTCAGTTTCTTATTTGTCTTCAACATCTTTCTGAGATTGTGAAACCTTGTTTTATTGCACTTGTACAAAGACAGAACTGCAAGTAGAGTTTTTCTTTAAAAATACCTATAACATTTCAACAGTGCACCCATACTTTCAAGACAGGCATGCGTGATGTTCCAAACTGATATCCTTGGTACAGATCTTCAATCCATTTGAGAAAGCAGACACTGCTGTTGGAAAAGAATCCACTTGGCCTATGATACTTGTTGCTCCTGTGTTGTACTTGTGAAGATATCACATAGCATATAAATAACCAGTCCTAGTTACATGTACTAGTGTTGCCATTTTTGATCATTTAACACAACGTGCACCTGCACATGTATATGATGTATAATAGCCATTGTTCGTCCCTAATTTGGTAGTATAATATTTTTTAAACTCAGTATGTAATACTACTAGCCCTTTTGTGAGTGTGTGATGAAGGAGAATTTTTAATATAGTTAGGAAATATATCTATTTATTTCAACTTTTTTTTTAAGAGCATAAAAACTAATTATGTATAACTAAAAAAACATGATTTTCATTACTTTTGTTAGGCTGGAAAAAAGGCTTTATTTTAGGTTGGCTTATCCATTTAACACCAACATTAGGTTTCAAGTACTGTATACAAGTATCATTTCAGATAGACTTATGTCTGCATTAAATCTCTCCCAGATGAGTTATGATGTTGAACAAAAAACTTTCAGAGCAGATCGAAGATGGGTCTGAAATGTTCTTTTTACACATCTCAATTTTAAGTCTTGAATAGACTAATTCAAAATAATGTACAAAACATTTGCAACCAAATGTTATTTTAATAATTTCCTTTATGCTTCTTAAAAAGCCTCCTTGCTTGTTTCCAGCTTATACATTTAACACTGCTTCTGTAAAATGTGAATTAGGCTTGGATATCTAAAAAATATGCTTAATTTCACGATTTTTGACTTTTGAAACTTTGATTCTAACAAAAATAGTAGAGAAAATATGCAAAGATCATTGATTTATTTTGGATTTCAAGCTGTTTTAGGTAGAGATGGTTGTTCCAGAGGCCTTTCTAGGCACTGGCACATGGGTCCTGTGCTTCAAATCCCCAGTTAGTGTCTTTAAAAATCAGAATATAAAGCCATGATCGATATCATACTGAAACATTGAAATTTTTTGTGGATATGGACCAAAGCCCAGAATCTTTTAAGTACCTAGTAATGCCTCTGGATTGTCCCAAAAACAGGTTATAAAGAAAACTTTACCTCCTTTCTCATAGTAGTATTCTTCTGTTACCTAACTTCCTTAATTTAGTTCATATTTTTCTTCTACTACAATTTTGTTTGTTTCTATTGATAGTTTTTCTTGCTTCTACAAGGAAAAATCTGGGGTTTGATTCCCCATGATGGGCAGAGTGCAGATAGCCCATTGTAACTTTGTGTTAAAACAAACTAACTCAAGATAATTTGAAACTAGTTGGCCAGGTTTAGAAGATCTTCTATTACAGTGTAAAAATTGTTAATATCTTGATATATTCTGGCTAAAAATAATTGCTTGAGCCTGATTCTTTCAGGTGTTATAAACATGCTGGCCAAGTTGCTTTGTTCTTTACATTCACTTTTCAAGAATATGAAGTGATTAATATGCTGGAAGTTATGTATGATTATTGTTACTTAATGATAATTACTCATTAAAAAAAATTTGTGAAACAAAAATGTATCAAATGTTTTCTGATTTCAGTATTTTTATCAGAGATAAATATTGAAGTCCAATCACCAGTTAATGCATGTTTCAATTTTTATTGTTAGTTAAGATTATTCTCTCAGACTTTACTATAATGATAAAAATAAATTGTAATAAAATATGTAATATTTTCAGCAAAAACCTGAACGCACTGTGGTTAGCCACTCTGGTGTTGTTCAAAATGATTCCTTGTTAAATTCCACTCTACCTACAAATGTGTATAAGCTAGCAAACCAAGATCATCAGGTTCGAGTTAACCATCGTGACCGGCAAACTCCATTGTACCTCACTCTTCAACAACGAGATTTACAAGGAAGACTGAATTATATAGATCAAGCTGTTCTTAATCAGAAAGATCAACATGCTAGATTGAACCCACAGAACCATGAGCAGCAGATTCAGTCTGAACATGTTAGAATAAATCAAGCAAGCTTGTCTGATCGAAATAATTTACATTATCAAAACTTATTGAGCTGGCCAAGTCAACGTATCAGACTAAATCAGCCTAGATTAAATCAACATGACAACCAAGTCACACTAAGTCAACCAAAGCAACAGATTTGCCTTTTAGACCAACGTGGTAAACGTATTCAACCAGAGTTAAGTAGAAGGATAAGTTCACCAAATCATGCAAGACCTGACAAACCAGATCAAAATGAAAGATTACATTATTCAAATCTTCATGGCAGACAAAACCAATTAGATGAAAAAGAAAAATTAAATCAAAACTGTTATGGTAGATCAAACCAACCAGATCAAAATGGTATTTTAAGCCAGTTAAACTATCCTGCAAACCCCACACATCTTCCAGCTAGGTTAAATCAACCAGAGCATCACATTAGACAAAACCAACCAAACCAAAATGGCAGGCATAACCAATCAGAACAACCTAGCAGGCATAAACAGCCAGATAACAGTGGAAAATTACACCAATCAAGCCAACCAAATCAAGAGGACAAATTTAATGAACTGGATCAGAACATAAGCATAAGTCAACCAAACCAGCATGTGAAATCTAACCAACCAGATCACCATTCCAAACTTAATCAGAATACTAAAACTTATCAACCAACTAACCAATCCAGAATTAATCAACCAGATCAACATTTCAAGGAAGACCAATCAGAACAACACAAACCACAACCAGATCAGCATATAAATGTGGACAAGTCAGCTCAACAAGACAAATTTTACAAAGCAGATGTTCTTACTAGGCCTCATCAACAAGATCAAGAAACAAGTCTAACCCAGCCAGAGTACCATTTAGGTGAAAATCAACCAAGTAGCATCAGTCCTCTTGGTAAGTATGAAAAAACAAACAAAAAAACTTTGATATGAACATTCTTTTTTTTAAATCAAGTGCAGAATTTAGAAAACCTTTTAATTTGTTAGAGTTATCTTGAAATTAGCTTTAAAACTAAAAAAAATTAAAGTTTGTGCATTTTATTCATTGTTTTTTTTTGAAAAACTGTTTCAAGACATAGATAATGATACACAATCTCTTTTCTTTCTTCCTCATATTATTGGGTCTTTATAAAACATTTAGTATAAATGTTAAACAATCTGTAATTTCAGAGTCTTAAGACTTACAATCTGTAATTTCAGAGTCTTAAGACTTGAGTGAAATATTTTGTTACTGAGGTATCAAAATATTAATTTTGTCCTAAGCTAAAATGTTATTGAGACAGTAACACAATTAAATTTTGATAAAATTAGAAAGTACTTTAATTGAATATTAAAAAATAACATTGAACGTTAGTGTTTTAGAATTTTGAACTGATCAGTATAAACAAAATATGAAGCTTTATTGAAATGGTATACTTGTGTTTTACACTCACAAAAAATAAACCTATCAT
>NW_013666290.1:366591-380053 GCF_000517525.1 Limulus polyphemus
ATTTCAGAGAATTCCATTCCTCATCAGTGACCCTGGACTAGACCATTCCAAGCTTTTACTTGTTAAACAAATGTTTAAACAACTTATTCAATGAAGCTTTATGTGTTTAATACTAATGTAACCTAAATTTCTCTCACAGTGATCACCATAAAGCAGAATTTAGAAAGGACATATAGTAGAGAGAGAGAGAATTATAAGCTCTGAGTTATACTTGATGAGAGTTGTTTTTGTAAGGAGATTTGTGACTTTATTGAAAAATACAAGTGGAATTGAAAGAGCAGATAACATAAATGCATTTA
The DNA here is from genome assembly GCF_000517525.1 of Limulus polyphemus. Classification (NCBI taxonomy): domain Eukaryota; kingdom Metazoa; phylum Arthropoda; class Merostomata; order Xiphosura; family Limulidae; genus Limulus; species Limulus polyphemus. Next base: position 366,891 of record NW_013666290.1, read on the forward strand.
TGAATATAGGCCTCCCTCAAAGTCATACAACAACTGAAGAGGCAAGAAGAGCAAGTGATTCCTGTTTGAGTGATACAAAGCAAATTAACTGTGATAATCAGGCTGAAGTAAGGTTGTTTGTGACATCTGACTGTATGAAAAGCCAGGAGGGTATGGAAAAATGGTTGTTTTATGAAATTGTTGTTTTTATGAAATATATGAGTCATTAAGTTGGTTATTGTTATTGCAATTGATGTTGGTGCTCATATTTTTCAGTTTTATAGTGTTATTGATTGAAATTACTCAAAACCTTAACATATCAAATGATACAATTGTAGAACAGTACCAGAACAAAAAAGTGGTTCTGATTTAAATTGATTGTTTTTATAATCAGTAGGATTTATTTTATTTTAATAGTGTAAACTGCTTCAACTAATTACGCTAGTAATGTATTTTGTATTGAATGTAATTGGTGTAGAATTGTTTTTTATGAACTACATATAAATGTATGCTAATTAATTTTATAACTTGGTCACAGCATTTAAAAGAAATAGATTAAATAATGTTTTATGAACATCCTCAAATACCTTATTGAATCATATGTTGAAAACCATGTTTCTAGAAGAACCTACGAGAACACATCACCATGATGAAATTTATGCTCACTCACACTGTTATTTTCTCTCCCCCCCCCCCCTCCATCCACCAGAAACACAGAATATGCAGGAACTTATTGCTTTCATGATTTGAGACAGACAGGAGTAAAACTTCCTTACAATCAAGAGCCAACTTTTTGTGTAGTATCAATTAGTACTTATTAAGTCTTTGATTACATTTTCATAACAACACATTCAAAATCCTGGAGGCTAAAATGGTTACCTTATTGTAGGGATCAAACATGACTTTTAGATCATAATTCGGAAACTTTGATTAAAGAATTTCGGGTAATCACATGAAATGCGGTCTTCAACAAATGTACAGTTTTTATACGCTAAAATGAGTTATGTAGACCGTAAATACTAATATTTGATATGAGAAAATGGCATGTTGGCTAAAGCAGCATCACTTTATGAAGATGTTGACTAGTATTTTTGTCATTTCACAAAAATTGATTATTGATTTTTTTTGTATCAGAAGGTGTTTTTTGTCTGTACTTGCTATATAAAGCATTAAAACAAATTTAGTGACTTACAAGTTAATGTTGCCTACTGACATTTGTAAAGTTTCTCCTTTTGTTGAGTTGTTTTTTTTATCTTTCACTGATGACAATAGAAAGCTTAAATATTTTTTTATGCATCAAATGTGGCCTTTTTTAAATTTTATTTTAGAAGTAAAACCTGTAACAGCAGCAGAAACTACTTCACCTCATCGGCCCACCTCTCTATTTTCACCTACTCATACTGTCCAGGTAAGATATTGGACATGACTTTGAGTATGTACTCCAGTCCCTAACATTCTTATTTTGTGCATAACTTACAAGTTATTTTTCCTATAATTTAAAATCAGATCTTGATGAAACCAATTCTGAGCTATCACTGTTCATGAGAAGCAACTGCTGCATGGGTGTTGGGGTGCCAAATTTTCCAATGTTGGTGCTGATTTAACAAATTTACCAAATATAGTTAGGTTTTTAGTGTGTAGCATATGATTACCATGTTAGTAATAGGCTTCCATTTCCACCATACAACAAAGTAATGTTATGCATTTGTAGCTGCTATTGTACATTATGAGTAAAGACTGCAATGCTCTGACATATGTGCAGAAAGAAAAGTTAGTTTTGTGCACTATTAAAGGAATTTTAAGCTACCACCTAGAACACAGAATGCTTACTAACACCTGTAGTTGCTGTGGAATAGATGTAAATATCATAGTACTTGTACTGCATTTAATGTATTTAGTCACATAGTATGATTTGGGCATTTTTCTACGAGTTAAAAACTGCCCGAGGCCAACCATTGTATGATCTAACATTTCTTTCACTAGCACTAGATCTGTCTTTGAACATAAATTTGAAAAGTTGACTTGGACTCATGATGATGGACATTAGTGTGAACTCTGGATATCTAATAAAAGAAAATTTTGATTAAATTTTATGTAAACATTTAAAGATAAAAGTATAATATGACTAATGTTTTTGTAATATTATTTTCATGAACCTGTGTACATTCATCGTAAAACTTTGATATCAATAAGTACATATCTTTCATAAATGCATATTGAGTATTTATTGTTTACTTTTTTTTCTACATTTGTTTGGCTATTTTAACATGCGAAACCCAATTGAGTGCATTGGTTTGTTTTTTGCCTAGATCCATTTCTGCTACCAGTAGTGCATGGCAATTTTTATTGGAATAAACACTGAATACAAGTCTAGATCAATAACATGTTCTTGTTGTTCAACATTTCAAGTGCTAATAATATTATGACAGGTTCTTAAATCTGGAACCAATAATATAACAAATAAAACCATCCAATATAGAAATTAGTTTACTTTATCTAATAATGAATTTTAAGATTTTGTTGTTGTTCAAAGTTCCTTATCATTCAATATGTAAAACAGTCTTATTAAACTAATAATTGAAAGGATATTGATATTCAGTTGTCATATAATATTATTTACTGTCATCAAAAATTACATGCTTTCAGTTATTATTATGTCTGTTATCTAAAATCAGATGCAGTTGGCTAATGTTATGTCATCTAAAATCACATGCTGTCAGCTAAGCTTATGTTTAAAATCATATGCATTCAGCTATTTTTATGTCTGTCATCTAAAATCATATACTGTCAGCTATTGCTGTGTCTATTATCTAAAATAACATACTTTCAGCTCTTGGTATATCATATCTTAAATCATATGCAATCAACTACTGCTGTCTGTCAACTAAAATCATATGCTATTAACTACTGCTGTCTGTCAACTAAAATCATGTACTGTCAGCTATTGTTGTGTTTGTCATATAAAATCACATACTGTCAGCTATTATGTCTATCATTTAAAACCATATGATGTCAGCTATTTTTATGTCTGTCATCAAAACTCACACTGTCAGCTATTGTTATGTCTGTCATCTAAAATAACACACTGTCAGCTATTGTTATGTCTGTTGTCTAAAATCACATACTGTCAGCTGTTGTTATGTTTGTCATCTAAAAATCACATAATATCAGCTATTATTATTATCTCTGTCATCTAAAACCATATGGTGTTAGCTATTGTTATGTTTGCCATCTAAAAATCATATTATATCAGCTATTGTTATGTCTGTCTTCTAAAACCATATGGTGTTAGCTATTGTTATGTTTGCCATCTAAAAATCATATTATATCAGCTATTGTTATGTCTGTCATCTAAAACCATATGGTGTTAGCTATTGTTATGTTTGCCATCTAAAAATCATATTATATCGGCTATTGTTATGTCTGTCTTCTAAAACCATATTATGTTGGCTACTGTTATACTTGTCATCTAAAAATCACAATGTCAGATATTGTAATGTTTGTTAAAGCCATGTGCTGTTAAGCCTATTATATGAAAGCATTCTTCTGAAAAACGTTCATTGTCAAATCTGTCTTCTCAAAAAAATATGTTCTCAGGTCCAGTGGTGGATCCAGAACAAATCTGAAGAGGGGGAATTTTGTACTGGGAGTGCCACTATCACCGTGTACAAAAACATATAAAATCACATCTTATTGTTCAGCAGTAGAGCGGCTTAATCAGCTTATTCCATGTGTAAACTTATTAACTTACTTACATGAAAGGTTAAACTGTAGATCTTTTTTACTTACTTTGGAATCTGTGTGCTTGTCTTTTTGACCACAATTAAATTTTCTGGTTCCTAATCTTTGTATTTCATAGTGACCATTCTGCCATTGGTACCATATAACACCATTCTGAGGTCACGGTTCAAAAACCTTGCAATAGCTGCACATAGAGGGTACCTGAAGAACATGGCGACATAAATACTCACTTTTACAACTTGTATAATATGATATTGCTTGTGTAATTCATTCGATATGAATTGTTAGTTTGCCTGGATATCCAATATTTTGTCATAAAAATTCAGTATAAATGCAACTCAAGTTTTTGAAACCTGTATGCTGCATTTTGATAAACAATAATAAACCATTTTTTAATAAGAAAAAAAAAGAGTGCATAAGCGGCATGACCCTTGAAAAGTGGTGCACACAAGACAGTGTCAAATCTAGCTTCTGAAATAAAATATATCCTCGGGTCTGTTATCTGAAACCAAACATGTTGTATGGAACCAAATATATCTTCAAGCCTATTTTCTGAAGCCAAATATTTTGTTAGGTTTGTCTTCTACCCATACAGTGTAGTGCATGTTATGTCAGTCATATATCAAACCTGTTATTTAAAAACAGACACATTCAATTATATCATTTGAAAATACAGTTTTGATGTGTCATCTGATTGCACATGCTTTTAGGTTCATCATATGAAAGCACGTATTGTCAAGAATTTTGTAATTAAAATCAAAATTAAATTTCAAGTTCATTGCTCTTTATTGTAGCAGGTTAACTAGTTTTATAGTTTAGTGCAGTGCTCCGTGTTTTTTCTTTATTTTTCATTGGTGACATTAATAATGGTATATTTTGTTTTTACATCTGTATACTATACATAACTACTTTGAATTTTTTATTTAAAAAGAATATGAGTGTCTTAGGTTCAGAACACATTTCTGAACTTGGAATAATTTTTACATTTAGATCCAGAGAAAGACCCTGAGTGCACATGAGCGATTATTTGGAGGAGCCTCTACCTCTCCTCTTTTAACGTCTTCCACAGAGCACAAGTCGAGTAGTCATCAGTCTCTGATAAGCCCAAGGCTTCATGGACAGCTCTACAGAAAACCTAAACGGAGACATCATACCATTACTGGTACAGGATCACAGCAATTTCTTGACCAATCTTCTCCCAGAATGGTAAGTTATTTATCATGATAGGTGAATGTACCTGAGAAAGTGTTCCATACATATCAGTGACATAGAGAATTCTTTTAAGTTAAAAATCTTTTCAAAATTGGAGATTAAAAAGGATCAAATTTATTTTGTGAGCTTCATTTGTTGTCTACATCATGCATGTAAACAAGGAATTTTAGATAGGAAGAATACATTCAATTTGATTAAATTACTTGTGTTTCAATACATCCAAAATGTTTTGAAGTTTCTTTTCTTTTCAAAAGTTTGGTTTGGTGATGTTTGATTTAGTGCCTCTAAATAGGATACATTACTTACATAGAAAAACAGCAAAATATAAATCAAGAACAATCTCGAAGTTGATGTTTGTGTTTATTTCTCTCATACCCCTATGAGAATTTATAGTTAGGAAAACAATTTAAGTAAAACTTCTCAAGTTATTGGTACAAAAAGTAGTAGTTATATGTAAGAAAAGTGTCCACACACACTTCTGATATTGTTATGTTGTCAAACAGTTTATCAGAATTATTTCCCAATTCTGTATTCGTTTATGATCGCATCATTTTCAGATTTTTTTAATTATATTACTCAGGATACATAGTGAGTGTATAAAACAAAAATTTTGTGAAATTTTGAGCTTTATTTTTTCTGCTGTTTAATTAACTCATGGAATTGTTTCAAATTCCTTCAAATTTCTAAGAAGTTGTTGTTCTTATTTTAAGTTTGGCCCATCATCACGACATTTCCACATGGATCGCTGCTCACGCACAGCAAGCACACCAGATATTGTACGGAGTACAATACGAAAAACAGAAGTATTTGATGAAAGAATTATTGATCGAGAAGTAAGTTTCTGATATCAAATTTTTAACAGTTCACTAGGAATTATTCTATGTATTCATACAGTTATGATATAAAATTATATACAGCTTTGATATTCTGTAAACTTGAGACTAAAAATGATTGTCTTCAAATCATAAGCCATGTTTTAGAATTAGTAGAACACTGCTTAGTATGTACAAAGTGCTTTGTGCTTTTAATTGCCAAAAAAAAATCCAATAATAAAACTGGATATTTTATTCTTTACAGTATTAAATAATTCATCCTCCCTTCAATGATCAAAAAACAGTTACTCAGTTTCAATGTACAACATGAAATTGTCAATGGTGTGTTTACTGAAATATTGAAGTTTATATTTCATGTCCCCTAAATGCATTTTATCATTCAAAGTCTATATTTTTTATTCCATGTTAAAATTTCAAACTTAGGTATAGTAGCAGAAGTATTTTACTGAATTTTTTTTTTCCACTAGCTTGGTCTTCCTCAGAAAATTGACATTCCAGAACGCTACATAGAAGATGAGCCAGAAAAATTGTCAGCTGCTGAAAAAATCAGAAGAAACCAAAAGGCAGAAAATATCAGAAAAATGCTCTCAGAAGCAACAGCGTAAGTGTATAGCAGTAAGATATTGATATTTGTTTTCAAAGTTATTTCTCTAATTGTTCTTTTTTCTTCTCAAGTAAATTTTATCACTGTTTGATAGTGTTTTCTTATGTTTTGTGTTCAAATTAGTTTTATTTCTACATTAAAGTTTACTATTTATTACAATATTTTCCTTTTCATAATCACTCTTCATTTTTGATATTGCCTATTACTATATTTACTGTGTAACAAGAAATTATTTAAACAATTTCAACATTAATATTTTTAAGTGGGTTTTATTTCGAATTTTATTTGAAAAAACAAAAGGCTTACAGAATAAATTTTTCATGTTATTGTTTAGTTATGAAGAACCAACCAAAATGGAAGGAACTGAATCGGAGACAATGATCAAGAAAGTGAATGAAGAGAAAAAGAAAAGAGCCCATCTTTTAGCTCTTAATCATACTATTGCCAAAGAAGTGATGGAGAGAAGCAAACTTGTTGCAAGTAAGGCAGGAAATTGCCTAGCCAATCGCACTTATGCTTTTAATGTGTTCTCTGTTTGGTGAAATGTTAGTGAAGTAAACCAAGAAATTTAAAACATATTACAAAGAGCTAAGAGTATGATTTGGTAATATTTCTAAAATAAGGATATTATTTTATATTTATATGGGTTAAAATATTATTCTATAACAGTAAAAATCAGTTTATATTTTATTTAATAATAGCTAATTAGGCCAGTAGCCAAGAAGCAGCCCTGTATTAAGGAAATGTGTTGACATTTTGTGGTTTGGATATATACTCTAATGCTTTCTTCAAGTCTGTTAGAAAAGGTTTTCTTTAAACATATTGCTAGCTGTATATCTTGTAGTTTAAAAGTAGAACCTTATAGTTAGTTAATGTTAAAAAAAAGATTAGATTCTGTGTCAAGTAGATAGTGTTTCTGTTTGACTCAAAGTTTCTTTATGGATGCTGATAAATTACTAACACAAATGTACATCCATGGCTAAAAAGGATAGGGTTTAATACGGAAAAATAGAACAAAACAAATAAGATAAAAACCTCTAAACTGTGTGAGGATTGTTACAAAATCTTGGCAATGAATCAAAATTTGAATAACTAGTTTACAAGCTGATCAGGAAAAAAAGTTGAGACTTATAGTTAAGCTTAATTTGTGTTTGTTTGAAATCTTTGTTTTAGCACACACACAGAACTGACTCACAAAATGAATAAGCACGAATTAAGGGAGGTAATACATCAAAAATGTTATTATTATTATTATCACAGACATTTCATAAAGCTAGTTATATTAAAAACTTGAAAGTTCATTTTAAATAGATCTAATTTATTCCACAATAATGATGATTACATAATGTAGGTTTTAGAAATGGTTATTGAGCCCGATTATAATGTTGTGTAAGAAAGTGTAAAGTTAAGAATTTATTTATATTTTAAAAGCTATTTTTTAAAATGAGATTGAGATTAAAATATACATAATAATGACATGCATTATAATGGTATTCTAATACAGAGTGATGTTTTTATACATTCAACATTTTGTATTTGTAATAACTGTAACATATGATGTGTGAATGGTATGAAACTTGACAACAGTGCTCTGCACACAGTGGATGGTATGTTTAATATGCCCTCTTTGCTGTGATATATCACTACACACATCTCTGTGAATTAGTTCCAGGGAAATTCCATATATTTTTTTATTATTCGATCCTTAATCTACTATAGTGTATGTATTACTGTAGAATAGCCACAGAAAAACAATGTCACATGGGTTCACAGAATAACCTACTTCATAAGACGTCAGGGAACCTATTGAAAGTCCAGCACAGTGTTTGCTACTGCCCTGCCACCTTCTGTACCTCAATTTCCAAATGTTTAATGCAATTTTGCTAAGTTTCATACTGATCTTATGTCAAACCTCAGAGTTATTACAAATTCAAGTTGTAAGATGTGTAAAAAATCATCTGATAGTTTATAACATACATGTCTTTCTAACTTATAATTTTACCTAAAGTCCTTATTAGTACTTAACAAATTTTACACAATTGGAGTTTTTTAGCAGTTGCAGTTGATAGGTTAGCCTTTTCAATTCTCATCATTAAGTGGGATATGTGTTGATGTAAATTAGTACTGCTGGCCTTTTTGGATACCACAAAAAAAATTGGCACTGAACCAATAAATCCTCACAACTTTGACCTTTTTAAGTTTAAGGAAAAGTGTTGTTTGGTTATCTTGGAGGGTTGTAGCACTAGGACAGTTTGAAAAGTTAAAAAGTATTTTAATAGTAGTATTAAATAGGTTAACCTGCATAGGACTTGCAATTAAATCCCATTAGGTGCAAGTGTTGGAAGAATATGCACGTAACTAATGAGAGGATATTCCAAGAAAATATCTGCTTTTCATCATGCCACATTCAGTAAATCTGTGGGCTTGGCTCTGAATTAAATAGTTGAAGAAGACTTGTTTTAGAAGCAAATAGTTGATACAGACTTTACCTTGAAGCAAATAGGAAATGTAGACATGACCCAGAGACAAATAGTTAATGTAGACTTGATCAAGAAGCAAAAAGTTGAAGTAGACTTGATCCAGAAACAAATATTTAATGTAGACTTGATCCAGAAGCAAAGAGTTGATGTAGGCTTGATCCAAAAGCAGAGAGTTGATGCAAACTTGAGCCAGAAGCGAATAGCTGATGTAGACTCAGAATCGCTTATTCTATAAAATGTAAAATGTCAAGGGAATTTCAACAGAAGTAGCAAAAGATAACTAATGAATCTTCCAGTAAAAACAAGCCAGTAAATCAGTGCAAAATATTAACATGCTGAGGGGAAGGGAAGACTAATGTTTTACATTGTATTTCCTAGAACCACTAAACATCATTAATCTTTGATAAATAATAGTAAATAGCATGTTTTGTTTATATGTGAGTGCCTGATAGTACCTATTGTTCATTGTGCATTAGTTGATCAGATATTTTGGCATGCATATTTTATTTTCAATTTGAATTTTATTTGTTTTCAGTTTGAATTTTTTTGTTTTTACAGCTCATGTCTTTAAACAAGATCTCCCAAAGTTCTTATAATGAGGTTTGGCTTGTGTTTTTTTTTTATTATTTTTTGTAATAATAATAATTATCAATTAATTTCATATTTTATGTTTTATCGAAAGTTTGGATTAGTAAAAACTAAAGAAAACAATTTAAATGTGACACACTATTATAATCAGCTTAACTGAGATACTTGTTGGAAGAAAGACATTTTCTTCATACATTTACTTGAAGCATTTGTTCATATAAGCAGAAAGTTTTAGTTACTTCCAACTTTTCTTTAAATATGGAGAAAGACTTTTGCTTGAGTATGGAGTATTGCATTCTTTGATTTATACATAGAGAAGTTTGTTTAATATTTACAGTTAACTGTTGAACTTTAAAAAGTTCTAGATTTTGAATTTGGAAATACACTTACCTGGTTTTGTACATTTCATTACTTATATAACTTTGAGTAATTTTTTCCAAGCTAATTTTCCAAATAATTTTTTTACTTGGAAAAACTAAAATATTGAATGAAGTTATATACATTTACTCTCTGTGTAAAATATATTACAATTCTTATTTATGTTTTAGCCTCATCTAATTATTTTGCAGCTCTGTTAAAAATCTCAAATATCATTCATCAAATGTTAATTTCCCTTTTAAAAAAAAGGTTTTTTCTTAATTATAATATTTTTCCTGATTATTACTTCAGTGATAGCAACTCTGGAACGTTTAGATCCTGACACAGTACGTCAGAAAGAAGAAGAAGAAGCTCAAGACGAAGATGATGAAGACTTCAGCCCAGTTCAACCTCTGCCTGTAATACAACAGCGAGAAAACTACCTCACTTAAATTTACATTCATGCAGTGGTTGTAAGATAACATCCAGATCTGTATCTCATCATATAAAATTGAGATTGAGAATTTTCAGTAATGTCTTAGAATACCCAACATAAAAACAGGCTTTCATGTTAAGTAATCAGTATCCATATGTGTAATGTAGCTGTATTTTGCATAGTTCAAAAAAAATGACCAAATATACCGAGGACTGAGCATTTATTGTTCTTAAACACTTGATGATGGGTAAAGCTAACAAGATTCTGAGTATTTATATGGAGTGGATAAATAAACATTGTATATTTCCAGTCAGGTGTTTTCCTAGGTTAAATAATTATTTTTGTTGAGAATCCTATTTTGAAGTGGCTGAGTCTTTCGGTGTCAGTGAATGAGATCCAGTTGTACTGGTTGTCGTACATGTTTGTAAAGAAACAAAACGTATTGTGTTAAGGTAACATATACCTTGATTTAAAGCTCACAACTAAAGATAGTTTCTTTTTAATGTTGGTTATTTGTCTAGGTTGTTGGTTATAATGAAACTATTGGGTTAAGTTTAAATTTTTCATGTTCTGTACCTTAGACAATGACTTTTCTTGGATATGGATCATGGTTCTATAACAAAATACCATTTAATATTATTGTAATAACTTTTATGAATGATTGTATTAATACACTTTCTAATAGTTAATATTCATGAGCGTGCTATGGGTAATACTTGCTGTTTTCATGAGGAGAATGTCGGTCCTGAAAATATTGGAAATGTAGTCTTTAATCCACATGTATATTAAATAGTTTTGGTGTTTAAAGAAAGTAGAAGATACACTTTTCTTGATGATGAAAGTATTATTTTAATTAATTAACCTCAAGTTTATCCAGTAATATCTCATATATTATTTCTAATTTTCTACATGGCAAACCACAAGGCATTATTTGAAGATTAGTTTGACTCAAAATTAATCTGCAACTATTAACAACTGCGTGACAGTTGTCTTACTTAGTCCTCGTCATTCCAAATGGACTCAACCCACCTTTACCATCTTGTTCTGTCCTGAGCCAATCCTTATATGTGTTTCTAGTGATTCTTTAGTTTTTTAGTTCTACCTTTATTCTACACCAGGTAACATTCAGCCTTCCTCTCCTACATTTCTTGGTTGATGTCTAGAAGAAGACTGCTTCTGTGGGAATGTCTGTTTATTAACTAGATATAAATTATTTATGTAGTACTTGTAAATTTCTTGAAAGTTAATTATTTTGGCCAACCTTTTTTTAATAATTTGTTTTTTTGAAAAACACCATAAAGCTTTTTTATGTTTTGATATAATTGCAAATAATTTCCCTGAATAACAGTAATCAACTAATTAACTTTTTGAACATTTAAAAAAGAAACAAATAAGACCAATGTTATGAACTTTTTAAGTTGTGAAGAAGGAGATTTACGTTTTCAGAAAACATTTTCATGACATTTTGATGCCTTGGATACACATATCATAGCTGTACATGTGATAGTTGGAGAGTGTGATAGTTTGATATGCTCATTTAAAATTTTTTCACATTTGGAGGAGGAGATGTGATTATTTAATGATGTAATAAAACCTGTAATGAAAAATAAACATTTGATAGAATATCTAATTAGAATATATATTGTATGTAAGCTGATAAACATGATAAAAGGACTGTTTCTTTAGTGTTTATTTTTTAATGAAATACTGCCAAGTTAATCCAGTTTCATTTGATACAGTATTATGATAGTGGTACAAAGAAGTAGTAAAGTTTGTATACTTGTTTTTGTACATTATTGATATATTTTAGGACAATTGATCAAGTATTAAATCTTTATGACAATATTATACTAACTTTATTGTTTTAGCTGTTGAATGTTTAATTTTGTTTATACAACTACCAGTATATTTTTAATTACTCATGCATTGGTTGTTACTTGTATTGCAACTATAGTCATATTAGTTGTAGATTGCATCATCAAAATTGTTTAGTGTTCCTTGTAAAACAGAACTGTACAATGGTAGCAACATGGACTGGAACCATCAAGGCTGTACAATGGTAGCAACGTGGACTGGAACCATCAGGGCTGTACAATGGTAGCAACGTGGACTGGAACCATCAGGACTGTACAATGGTAACAACATGGACTGGAACCATCAGGACTGTACAATGGTAGCAAAATGGACTGGAACCATCAGGGCTGTACAATGGTAGCAACATGGACTGGAACCATCAGGACTGTGCAATGGTAGCAACGTGGACTGGAACCATCAGGGCTGTACAATGGTAGCAACATGAACTGGAGCTATCAGAACTGTGCCCTGATGGTTCCTGTCAATGTTGTTACCATTGCACAGTCCTGATGGTTCCAGTCCATGTTGCTACCATTGTATAGCCCTGATGGTTCCTGTCCATGTTGCTACCATTGTTGTACAGCCCTGATGGTTCCTGTCCATGTTATTACCATTGCACAGTCCTGATGGTTCCAGTCCATGTTGCTACCATTGTACAGACCTGATGGTTCCTGTCCATGTTGCTACCATTGTACAGTTCCAGTCCATGTTGCTACCACCATCAGGGCTGTACAATGGTAGCAACATGGACTGGAACCATCAGGAGTGTGCAATGGTAGTAATACGGACTGGAACCATCAGGGCTGTACAATGGTAGCAGCATGGACTGGAATAACAGAACTCTTAAGTGGTTACTATGTGGACTGAAAACATTCAGACTGTACATGATGCCTTGGATACACGTATAATTGTATCAGAACTGTACAATGGTAGCAACATGGACAGGAACCATCAGTGCTGTACAATGGTAGCAACATGGACAGGAACCATCAGGGCTATATAATGGTAGTAATACGGACTGGAACCATCAGAACTGTACAATGGTAGCAACATGGACAGGAACCATCAGGGCTGTACAG
>NW_013666290.1:380240-416001 GCF_000517525.1 Limulus polyphemus
ACCATCAGAACTGTACAATGGTAGCAACATGGACAGGAACCATCAGGGCTGTACAGTGGTAGCAACATGGACTGGAATAATAGAAATTTTAAGTGGTTACTATGTGGACTGAAAACATTCAGACTGTACATGATGCCTTGGATACACATATAATTGTATCATAATTGTAACAGAACTGTGCAATGGTAGCAACATCGACTGGAACCATCAGGGCTGTACAATGGTAGCAACATGGACTGGAACCATCAGGGCTGTACAATGGTAGCAGCATGGACTGGAACAACAGAACTTTTAAGTGGTTACTATGTGGACTGAAAACATTCAGACTGTACATGATGCCTTGGATACACATATAATTGTATCAGAATTTTAACAGAACTGTGCAATAGTAGCAACATGGACTGGAACCATCAGGACTGTACAATGGTAGCAACATGGACTGGAACTATCAGGGCTGTACAATGGTAGCAATATGGACTGGAACCATCAGGGCTGTACAATGGTAGCAACTGGACTGGAACCATCAGGACTGTGCAATGGCAACAACATGGACAGGAACCAATCAGGGCTGTGACAATGGTACCAACATGGACTGGAACCATCAGGGCTGTGCAATGGTACCAACATGGACAGGAACCATCAGGACTGTACAATGACAAACTGAAGTGTACAATGGTGACTAAACAGTCTGAAGCAATAGAACAATAATATTTATAAAGACTGTAATAATACAATGTTGATGGTAGCTGGATAGTCTAGACAGTGAGATTTATAAAGACTAAAATAATACAGCTGTTTCTGGTAGTTATATAATCTAGACAGTGAGATTTATAAAGACTAAAATAATACAGCTGTTGCTGGTAGTTGTATAGTCTAGACAGTGAGATTTATAAAGACTAAAATAATACAGCTGTTGCTGGTAGTTGTATAGTCTAGACAGTGAGATTTATAAAGACTAAAATAATACAGCTGTTGCTGGTAGTTGTATAGTCTTCACAGTGAGATTTATAACAACTCCAATAATACAATGTTGCTGATAGCAGTATAGCCTGGACAGTGAAATTTATAAAGACTGGAAAAAATACAATGTTGCTGGTAGTTGTATAGTCTGCACAGTGAGATTTATAACAACTGGAATAACACAATGTTGCTGGTAGCAATATGGACTGAAATAATACAATGTTGCTGGTAGCAGCATAACCTGGACAGTGAGATTTATAAAGACTGGAAAAATACAACGTTGATGGTAGCTGGATAGTCTGGACAGTGAGATTTATAAAGATGTGAAATAATACAACTTTTGCTGGTAACCATATAGACTGGAACAATTTAAATGAAGATTGATGCTTATTGACTGGAATAAATACAGTGATATTTATAAGGACTGGAATCATATGGCTTTTCAATGGTACCTATATGCATTGGGGCAACACAGCTTTTAGCTTATAGTTGCATACACTGCAAATCTAATTGTTCAGTTGTAGCTGATAGTATGTGAGAGAAAAAATGCTAATATTATAACTGCACATTTCAAAAAGTGTATTCAGTTACTATGACCTTGAAAGAGAGAGCTGATTGTTTGTGTGTTAATACATTTCAAAGTATATATATATATCAATTTATGTGTATATACATATAAATTTGCTATGCTATGTAAGTAGAAATAGTGTATAGTTATTTGAAATGTGTGTTTAGTAAATGTTGTGTTTAATGAATTAGAACTATTGATATTCAGTATTAATGATCACACTCTATTATATTATCGCACAGTGTTTATAAACATATCTTAAGAGCAGATACTCTGAATAATGGTTGAAAATGTTGAAGATTATGCTGTTGACTATAACACGTGTATGTAGTTTTAAATACCTTTGTTAGAAATGTTTTTCATGATTTTCTGTTTTATTTATGTATACAACTGCAGTCCTTCTTTACTTTTGTATATCGCATTATTCAGCAATACTTTATAAAATAAAAAGTTTGAGTCACATCTTGTTCAACATAAATTTTTTTACAAGTTTTAACACCCAGCCTGTGAGCCAATGGAACCAAATTTTGGGAATTGTCTGAGCTACGGAGTGGGCGATACAGTTTCTGGTATTCAAGTTAGAACCAAATAAGTATACTCTGATAAAGGGCTTGATCTATTGACCTCGCAAAATCACAGTTTACTGCCAAAAAGGCTCACCTTTCAAGTGTTTGGGCACAAAGATGTGGAGTTAAGGGGGTTGGGCAAACTATGTTCTTCTTGCACCAAACTAGTAGAAGTATTCATGTTCAGACAAGTATCACACTTAGCTACCTTACAGCAGCAAGAAACTAGAACAAACTGCAGAGAAAACGGATATATAGAACTGAGGAATTAGCTCTTGTATTGTGCAACATGTTCAGTAACTATCATGTTTTGTTGGGATATAGGATGGGTATATGGGTTTTACTCCATCATAGCCTGGAAACTAGTATGAATTTGGCCACACTACTGGGTAATGAGATTCCAGATATTACGAGGAGTTCAAATATTTATTCAGAATTTTTGTTTTTTTAAAGAGAGTACCAGAAAGCTTTGTTTGGGAATCAACCCACCAAACATGTCTCCCTGACTCGCAAACTGTGTGTTATTTAGATAATCAGATAATGCAGATTAAGTCTGTTGTTTTTAGATTAACTTGCTTGATGCATTTCTGTTTTGTACTATGTTATGGTTTGAGATGTGAGGGTTTCTTTGTTTGAAGTTAAGCACAAAGCTACACAATGGGCTATCTGTGCTTTGCCCACCATGGGTATCGAAACCCGGATTCTAGCATTGTAAGTTCACAGATATACCGCTGGGGGCGGGGTTTCTTTGTGCTACAGGTTTTAAGATATTTTGTATATAGCATGTTAATTTATTGTATTATATGTTGTTATATCTGCAGTTATCTAAATAAAGCATTATGTAGTCCATGTACATGTCTACAATTCCTTTATTACAGCTATGCAGTTGTCTGTCTTGTATTGTAGAATGATTCCTAGATACCCGAAAGTTAAATATTAATGTTTCTTTCATGTATGATATTACATTACGTATCTTATAGCAATACTGCTTAGAATTTAATTGTTCACATTGTATGTATATATGTGTTTACTGAGATTGGTGAAAGATCCTTATAATACTTGTCCAAATGGTCCATCCGAAAAAATATTTATTAAACTGGTAACGTACAGCTTTATGAAGAGTAAATTTATTTGCTTTCTGATTAGAAGCCTATTTTATAGCCTCAGAATTGCACATCAAGAAGAGAAGTTTCATGTGAGATATAACAAAATGTATATTTTACTTACAAAAAGAGTTGTTATGGAGAGGGGGCTACAGAGTGGTTGATAAATAGCAATTGCAGTGGAACAGATGGTAGGAACTATTTTTAGAAAAGTTAGTTTAAAATTGTTGTTGTTGTTCACCAAATAATGTTATATTCTGTACAGCTTCGTGATGTAAGTGTTGATGTGTGTTTGTTAGTATGGTGATGTTATTAAGAACACAGATACTGTGTTTATAGAAAGTTTCCTAATTCTGGTGCATCTCTTATTTTCAAAATAATAAAATATGTGGACTAAAAGCTGTCATTGTCCAGAAACAAAGTATTAAAGGCTAATTTAATTTGAAATGTGCTGGAATTTAAAATGTGTTTAATTTACAAACAGTTTATAGCCCATTTCTCAGCTATACATGTGAAGTTGGAGTGTAGTTTTAAGAAGTACCCATGTATCATCTTTCTTTTTCATGATGTTACAATTGTTTTACAAAACTCACAAAAGTTTTATTTGTTAGACTACTTAACAAAATGAATATTTGAAGTTAAATTATTATACATTTTTTCTTGATACATATATCTGTATTTGTAGTGTATTACATATCAACTACACTCAAAAAGATAAGAGATACAGTGGTGCTCACTGCATTTTGAACTGACTCTCATAACGTAAGAACTTGTAAATAAAAATTGGTATTTAAAGTGAGATAAAAGATGTTTAACTGCAATAATGCCTTAGCTTACAGTTAACTTTTTTTTTTAATTTGTGTGAAGTGTTTAAGTAGTATCCTGTAACATTACCTTGTGTGAAAATTTTTAATAATCCTTCCCTCTTTTTTCAAAAAGATCCTGCCCCTCAGAGATGTTGAAAAGTTTCAAACATTTGTTTCCTTCTAATCTATCTCCATTATTTTCTTATATTTGATAAAAAAGAAAAAAACTAATATTTAAGTATGTAAAACAGTTTTGCCTGATGGAAATGAAAAGGAATATAAAATAATTATTTTAAAAACTAATTATCTTATTCCTGTTGCAATTCTTTGAACATTTATCTTTTTGTTACATAAGAAAAAGAATAGAGTATGTTCGGACATACAATTTAGGTGATATAAATGTTTAACAACTAATTTTATGTTTATAGACCTTCCTGTCAGAATTCCTTCAACATTTGTATACAACAAAAGGACAGATCTCATTTTTGCATTCAATGTGGAATTTTTATTTGTTTTTGATAACTGATTGTTGAGCTCATCAGCATGAATATTAAAATGTTTTCATTTTGTAGTAACAGATCATGTTATTATATTGTTTGTCACTGCTGACATTATTTTATAATTATGTAGTTCTTTTTAAAGTAAATTGTGTTTCTACAATTTATTTGGTCAGATATTTAATTCTTAGACAAATGTTGCTATGTGTGTGTGGTATACCAATACAATCTATGGTATTGAATTAAGATAACGGTTTGATTTTGTTATATTCCTGTAACATATGTTTATCATCATTGTTCCTCACTGTTTAAAACTTGAAAGACTGTGGTTTGCATTGTCTTGTGAATGTGATTATCATACCCTATGTATGGAAGCTACGAGGGATGTAGATGTATAATAAAAGTTAAACTGTATGTTATGTGTATAAAATACGTTTTTTTTTAGTAAAACAACTAAAATATCTCGGTTTTATTTCATTAATTAAATCTTGAAATACAATTTTCCAATTTATTCAAAGACAGTATAGAAATACTTATAGTAGGTAAATACACAATACCATGTAATGTAATCTAAAACAAAGGCAGGTCCACTAGTATGGAACAACAATTTATATGAATGTACGTTTTGACACTTTCGTGTGTCCTTTTCTGTCCAGCTTTTCTATAAATTTGTTAATGTTCAGTAATAGTGGATCTAAGCTTTATTTCTCAATTATTATTATATAAAAAATATAAAGTTTCATATGAATATAAACAGATTACATAGAAAAGTGACTCAACAGAATATGAATTACTGGTAAGACTGTTGATAACAGAAATGAAATGTTTAGTGTTTTAAGTGTCTTTTACTCATCATTTTAACTTTTTACATTTGTAAGAGTATTTCAGATAATAAGTAATATTAATGTTACCAATAAGAGGATACTTTAAAGACCATACATATAAACTAGTTCATGTGATTTGCATTTATCTATTAAGGCTGAAACTGATCAAACTCAGTGATGTGGCAAATCAAAGAACAAACTGGACTTCACATTTCTTTTAGTGATGAAAAAATTGCATTACAGGACTTTTTTTTTATCAGTTATGTTATTACCATTCTTTTGAAGCTTTTTAATGTTGGCACAGTTAAATTAACTATATTCAGCTAAGAATTTGCACTATTGAAGTAACATAGAACTCCTGGTTTGAGCTTGATAAAACAGCATTTGACATGTGCTGCTGCAGGAGAGTACTTTAAGTAAGCTGTTGAGACGAGAGATCTAATGAGTGGATGAAAGTGGAAGAGAAGAAGCAAAAGAATGGTACTGACACATATTGAAAGGTGGCATGGACAAACAAAGGAGGACAAAAATGATATGGGTAATTAACATCTGAAGAAATAAACTGGCAGGTATTTGGAAGGATTAATATGAAGATTAGTTGTTTGTTGGATGTTACATCACAATCAGACTGATAATAATTTCTAAAAAATCATTCTTTACTGGCCCATTATTGGTTTCCAGTAAGGAAATACTTATAGCATCTCAACCATATACACACTTTATGTTGAACTCTGCTGACGAAGCTTTTCGCTCAATACTAGAGCTCAGTGGGTTAATGTGGCACACAATACACAAACCCTTGGACAAAATGCTATTTATATCAGTCATTTATACTGATATATCAGTTGTTATTTATTTTTGTGGCATTTTGTTGATTAAGAATAATTTCAAACAAACTTTTCTTTAGTGGCCTTATCCTGGTTTTCATTAAGAAGAAACATAATAGCATCTAGTTTTGAGCAAAGGCCTTGTTGGCAATGAAGTGCTAGATACAAGGTGCGAGTTCAAGATGATACTGTGTTTCTTGTTCTGGAAACCAGTATAAGGCCAATAAAGAAAGGTTTGTTAGAATTTATTATCAATCTTACTTATGATATAATGTTACACAAACAGCCAATCTATAGATCATGCTTATCTGGCATAAGGCATTATATATATCAAAATAACTGATAGGACAAAAAGCATTAACAAGTGGAAACCTTATCTGAAGAGACCTTATCATTCCCTTAGGACAATGGTATGAATGAAAGAGTTAGTAAAACAATATTTTTGTATGAAACTTATGTTAAAAATTATGAATTCTGTGCTATTATCCTACTATACTTACACATTTGTTTGTAAGGAAGCTGTTTTATAATAGATACCAATTAACTTACAACATGTGATGAGGTTATTCTTTTGAAACCAAGTCATTAGAAATACAGTACAATTTGGAATGACACTGGTAATTAGGTATACAGGGTGTTTCAAAAGTTAGTTGCCTCACAGTTGTATACTAATTCCTTTTAATTTCTATGTTGCAGATAACATATACGATAGTACTTAAGCATGGTGTATTATGCAGAAGCATAGCTAGTATTTCTCACCTTCTTCAGTTACTAAGTTAAAATTTTTAAGTTCCTCAAGAATTTTAAAAACATTTCATGTATACATATTTCTAACCATCTGTATAGTTTTTTAATAATTGAATGTTGGTCAAGGAATGAGGCTAAGTTCCTTTCATTCCAGTTACCTTTGTTTTAGGTCATTTCCATCTGGTGTCACTGGTGCTTTCTCATGAGAAAGACTGCTGTAAAGCAGGATACACCATACAGAGATAGATGGTGAAATTTTCCACTGGTGAGTCAGTGACACCTTGAAGAACCTCATTTTTATATTGGAATGATCATCAGTGATGTGGATAGCACATGTACACTGAGCAGGATGACATTATATATATAATACTATGTTCTTTTAGTGTGTAACAGTCTACAGTCAGTCTTCAATTCAGATAGATAGCTCTCAATAGATGCATAGATCTAGACTAACCTGTGTTCAGTAAAAGGTACTGTAATTAATCCAGTCCATTTGTCACTGATTGTTTTAAGTGTTTAACAAAGATTACACTTTATTTGGTCACCTTCTTTAAACACAAAAACCTTAACTCATACTTCCTTTGTGATACATTTCTTAAGCAAACATCCTGTCATCTACAGAAACTACCTGAAAGGTGTCTAAGGATAGTACAATAGCATACAAATTGATAAATAACCAGTGCATGTTGGTGCTGCATGTTAATTTCTAGTCTCTTAGAAAAGATTGCAGTGGGAGGCAGCTAACTTTTCGACCACCCAATATATATGTATATGATTTATTGTAATTTAAGATACAAAAACTACAAATGTACTGCTGACCTTCAGCCATTTGCATCATTGCATTTCTACATTAAAGGTCATTCAAACTTTTCACTTCAGGAAGATCTCTGTAATGCTAATTATACATACGTACTTAACCTTAGATTGTCTTCAAGGACTTTGGAACAGTAATTTTTAAAAGACTTGGCTGACGACTCAGATATGGATAAAATAATATTTTCCTGGCAGGTTAGTTGCAATCTAAAAGTGACAGAAGATGGTTTACTGAAATAATGTAACAGTGACCCATGGTGTGATTAGCACAAGTCTTGTCATGTGATTTAGTTTACTGTAACAGTAACCCATGGTGTGATTAGCATAGTTCTGTCATGTGATTTAGTTGACTGCAACAGTAACCCATGGTGTGATTAGCATAAGTCTTGTCAAGTGATTTAGTTTGACTGTAACAGTAACCCATGGTGTGATTAGCATAGTTCTGTCATGTGATTTAGTTTACTGTAACAGTAACCCATGGTGTGATTAGCATAGTTCTGTCATGTGATTTAGTTGACTGTAACAGTAACCCATGGTGTGATTAGCATAAGTCTTGTCAAGTGATTTAGTTTGACTGTAACAGTAACCAATGGTGTGATTAACATAGTCCTGTCACGATTAAGTTGACTGTAAGACATGAGTAAACTGTATTTGTTAGAGTTATTTGACCACTGTTACAACAAGAACACATGGAGTGGTTAGAATAATGTCTCTATAGATTTAGTTGATGACTTTGTAGAGTAATACAAGATGAAAGTAAAATAGTGTTACATGGTGATTTGATTTAGAATCTAACAGTAACACAAACTAAACAGAGTATTGTATTTTTTTTCTGTTAATTTAGTTGAGGAGGATGTAAGTAGTATCAGGGGCATCAGGCACCCCAAAATTTTGGAAGTCTCCAAACATAAAATAATGTTTATAGCTGATTTTGATAAACTAACATATGTATATGCATTTTCTGGGTTATATACTTTGATGCATATGTAAAAGTTGTATGCTTTTGTACAGTCCAAAATATCAGTTTATATATGTATGTATAGTACACAAAACAATATGTATAGTAATATGTAACTCATTACATGTAGTAATAATATGCAGTGGCAACATTATACGAGGAGAAAGTGAACAACCAATTTGATCGATGATCAACAGCAAAGTGATTCCAGAAATGATGAGGAATAACATGAAATTTCATTAACTCATTTTGACTCAATTGACAGCACTGTCAAATCACTGAAATGCTTCTTTGCCATTGTACTACAGAGCTTGCTGTTGACAAGCTTCAGCAGAGAAGTTCTTGCTAGTACAAGATGTGAATGACAGAGTTAGAATTAAATGATAAAAAGCTCTCAAGTTTGAATCCATCTCTGTAAGCCCCTCCTTTAACATATGCAAATAAATCTGATGAATTTCTTCTAGTCTGAGAGGCTGAATGACTTATGAAATTGACCAATCAAACAGTATGTATTCAGTAACCAAAAGTTTGCAATTGGTGTGAACCACACAGAAGGCAGCCAAAACTTGCAACACATTTGGAGACACTAAACAACGAATGGACATCAAGTGCAATCTGAAACAGAAACCATACTTTATTAAAGAATATGACTCAGTAACAATCTTTGCCAGTTCATATAACTTGAGTGTAAAATGTTGATCCAGTATAAAGGATATTTTTCTCATGTGTAAAGTTCCGAGTAAGTAATGCTGTCTGCCATTCTTTTGCTAGTGCAAAATGCTGGTCAGAAGTTTCCTTGTTTGTCATACTTTTGAGTTCTACAACTAACACTTAAATAGGGTTCAAAAAAGAAAATGGGGAGGCTGTGGCCCAACATCAGAGTAGAATAGTGTTCTCTTGATAATTTAATAGTGGTTATTATTTCTCTAATGATGTCGTTTAGAGCTATAACAGGAACTTTTTGTGTGAAGATTTCATTTTTTACCCGGTTACTTAGCCAAAAACAGTAACAGTAATATAAACTGTGGGTAGAAAAGTATTTTAGAAAATATTTAGTTGTGGCTAACAATAATACACTAGTAACTTAGTTGAGGTTTGTGTGGTTCTGTAAATAATTTGTCATGAGCTAAATGTTGATGTAGAATAATAATTTTTTTAATATACTTTGGTACTAAACAGCAATTTAATTTTTTATTTACTTTTTACAGTCTAGTAAAACAACTGAACCTGGGTTTGTTGATTAAAAATTTTTCAACAAACACTTTTAATTGGATTTTACTTTTTGTCAAACAAGTCCATTTTTACAAACAAAGTTTTTCATGTACAAAATTATAACTGTACAAATGTGTAATGGTTACAACAAAATTTATAAAATAATGAATTACAATAACAAAACGGCAAGGTAAGTGAGAGGTTTTTATACTTGACATATGAATTTAATCAAGCTTATTTTCTAAGGTAATAAATGAGACCATGTATCCTCAGATGAGTAACCATAATTTATTATAGAAACAAAGCATTAAACTTAACATGAAATACAATCTTGTTTTAGTGAAATAATTGTAGTACAACACTAGAGAATAAACAGTAATGTGATTAAACAAAAGGTTTGTTTAGATGCTGTTTTCAGACCAATTTGTAAGTGTATGCAACTCAATTCAGTATTACACGTAAATATGTAAAGAAATTGTGACTTTGTCTACAAGTTGAATATCTTGGTTGCTTTTATATAAGCTTTAAAGTAGTAGTAGTATTTTTTTTATTAGCACAAGGTTCACGAATAGCATTTGTATAAAGACTGAAGTAAAGTACCATTGATCTTTCTGAAGAGAATTCTTGTAGCCCTGCATGCTTGCCAAGAACCTGAAAGTTTTCTCAAAAACTACATTGGTAGTAATGGTTTCAAGAAATTATTTATGTTGGTATTTGAATTAGTAGTCATTTGGGAAAAAAATATTAACAAGAAATTTATCGATATTAACTTCTGATCAGAGAAAGCTACCCAATTGTAATAAAACTAAAAATCAACCTGGTAATGAATATAGCTAATAAAAAATACTTTTATTAGGTTCATACTTATAAAAATTTGAATGCATTGCTTCATCAATTGGGTATCCTCACTGTTAGTTTAGTCTTAAATACATATATTAAGTTAAAAATGCAAAACAATCTATAATAATAAATATATTAAACATTCGGATAAATGCTTTTAATGAAAGCAATAATAAAGAAATATACTTACAGAACACACTTGTAAACTTTAATTGTTGTCTTAAGACAAAAACATTTTCTGATCAAAATCATGGTATACAGTTTAACTGTACACTTCTGTATGTTTACACATACCCATACCACCCACAGTTCTTTCTGTAAAATGTTCATCATTAATTTATCCATTGATGTCTGTAATGCATTGTTATTAATTACAATATATTTGTTACATATGTTACTGATAATTTATATAAATGTTATCGAGAATACCCACATCTTATTGCTATGCTATCCTCTTGCTTTCTATATATATATATATAAAGCAGGGAAGCTTGCATGTATGATCTTTTTTTTTTGTTTTTAATTTTCTTTACCTCTGTGATTTAGACAATACACTTTGTGTTGTTTAAAATCATAAAATGGTCTACTCATGTATTTGCAGTAATGAAGTCTGGTTAATAATATTAAGTGTTAAATAAAAAAAACTCATTTTAAAATAAAATTTACTTAAAAGAAATTTTTAACAAATGTCATTTTCCAAAATAATTTTTGTGGTAAAATGTATTTTAGCATTTTTAAATGTAACTCATTTATGAAAGTACAGTTATTTTTAGATTATCTAATACCACTGGAATAATTGCATTTTAGGTACAAGTGCATCTTTACACTGCAGTCAGATGCTATAAATAGGGTTAAAACTGTGTGAAAGACAGATCTTTAAACAATGTTCTATCCAAATGACCTTTTCCGGGATAAAGGCCAAAATGAGAAGAAATATTTTAAATAGCTAATTTTCCTTTCAACATTCACGTTCTTGTGAAAGAGTACCAATAAAAATATGGACTTACATCTTTTCCTAATGAATTTTATAATATTTGATGTAATTAAGATACAAAACTATTTATGAATGAAACTTGAAACTTTCCAGATGGTCCAAATTGCACTTTTTTAACTAACAGACTGCAGCTTGGTGGTATTGGATTACAAACTGTTTTTGGTTACTTATACTAAAAGTAAACTGAGTTAACTATTGTCAAACAAAGTTTTTAAAGAATACTTCCAACTACACAACATGAATTCATTTTGTTGTTTTGTTACAATTACAGCAATTATTCCCAGGAAACAAACTTATCTAACATGGTTATGTATATAAATTTCAAGTATTACATTAGAAATTTACGAAACTGTGTACAATCAAGAGGGAACAAAGTTAAGAAGTTATCACTCATAAGCATAATCAATGACTAATTAGTATTTGTTATTTAAAGCAATGGAAAGAACCTTAAGTAATAAAAACATTCAAATATATTTTCGAGTTGATGAAATAAATTATATACAAGTACTTGTTCATGATTACAACACAATTATAAGAAACATGTTACAAATTCAATATATAAAATACAAAACATATTTTGCACAAGAAATTCATGAAAATAATTTATGAATTACGGCTAAAACATTACTAAGAAGGTAGGTAACAAATGAGTTCCAAGACAACTATTTAGCTGATTCTTAATGTATAAATGATGAGAGAAGAAAAACTGTTAATTTCAAATTCATCAAGAGATAATCGAAAATAGCTACGAGTTGAATGGTTGATGGTTTTGGTGAGTTCATAAATATTGTTTTTATAAATTTGTATTTTGCAATAATAATGTTTTAATGGTGACCTTGAATTTTCAATACCTAAATAAACAGGGTTCTTCCCAGTCCCGAAAGAAAGTGACAAGTAAAGTTTCATTAAAATATCGTGTATAAAACTCTAGTTCTTCATGAAAAGTAGATGCCTACAAAAAGATATGAAAAATAGCATCACTCTGTCATCCCCAAACCCTTTCCTGTAGAGAAAATGAAAGTGGAACATATTTAAAATTTGTGGAAAAGATGAATGCCAAATAGAAGTTATCTTCAATTAGCTTCAAACTAGTAATTACAAAACTTCAGCTTAGATTTACTTACAATATTAGGTTCCTTGCTTACCATACGGTCATTGATACACTCCCTATTTTTATATGTAAGCACCCTATGAAGGTATTCTGATAATGGTTTTTCACACTGAATCCAAAATTTTTCATATTTAGTTAAATTTCTCAATTTTCCTTGGTTGCAATGCCTGGTTGCAAAGGGATTAAAGTTATCAAATTCAAATAAATAATTATACTTGAACAGAATGTGGTGAATTATGAGTATTACAGATGTATATCCCAGTCACATTAGTACGTTCTTTTATTCTTGTAGTTAGCAACTTGGAGATAGATCTGTCATATTTCTTTGCAAGTAAGGATCAATGAGAAGCAAAGAAATGCTCACAAGAGAAACATTACAGTGTTATATCTGACAAGAAAGAAAAGCTATTATACTTGAAAACAATACAAGCAAATATATATAAAATACAAATGTTAGATTTCAATTATACAGTTATTTAACACCAACAGTATCAAATAGGCATCTTTAACGAGTTTCTTTTAACAATGTTAGTAATACATGTACCAATAAATACAATTTTATGCTTTATCATTTACTACAGAAATTAAACTTTGACAAATTAAAACTAAAATAGTTAGTTTTAATGACAACTCCCTAGTCATTAAAATTACATTAACTGAATATTAATGTGGATTTTTGTATATTTTTTCTTAACATTTACAAAATACTTAAACAATTTTTTCTCAGTTACTGTAATATAAAATTACAATAAAATAATCACATGTAGCTTGCTTTTATGGAAATAACATAAAGTTATGGGGTTAGGCTTGAACCTATGTTGGTAATTTTATTCTGAGTTAACACTAAAGAAAAACTTGCAAAATATTGATGTTTTTTTTACAAATGTATGAAACACAATTTTTGTAGTAATTGAATAACAAGTATCCAAACATGAATCAGTTCTGTCTCTTTGATAAATCACTATATAACTGACAATGAAAATTGTAATCAAGGCTTCACCCAAAATAGGAATTTTTCATATTCAATGCTCATACTAATTGTTTTATGCAAGATTTTTTATAATAGTTTGGTTATATTTTTTATTAATAAAGAATCATGAGTAGTTCCACTTTGTTAGATGCAGAAACATTCAAGATTAAAAATTTTAAAACTGAATGTATTTTGTACAAAATTGACTAAAATACACACATACATACACTCATCAACCACAATAATCAATTATTGTTGGAGTAACTATTTAATACTAATTATTCAGCATATACTATTGAAATTAAAATGTTATAATTAAAACATTTGTGAACTTTGATACATTTTGTGTTTTTTCTTGTGTACTAGATTAAAGAACTTAATACCTTAAATAAAAATAAATTTAGCATGTCAATTGTAAAAATAGTTACTACTATTAATTAAACTTTTAAGTCTTCTAAAGACTGAAACAGAATTATTTTACACCAACTGTAATTTAGCTGGAATGGAATATTTCTTAATAAGTACATTTAATAAACAAAACATTCACTAAAATTGACCTGCATAAATTACATTTTGCTTTATTCTATTGTGAGATATCAAATTCTACTTTTGTCTTATTCTGTTACACTATATATTCATTTTCAATAAAATACATTGCTTTATTCGACGACAGTTACAACTTACATAATTCATTTTACTGGTATAACTGATTTTTGAAGTTAATGCATAGCGTTTGAATTTTTTTAAAAATGTCAATTCCATATCGTTATATTTCGGTGTTTACAAGAGACCTTCAACTTTTTAGTTTTTGCTTTTCGTTCTTTTTTGGCCATTCTTTAAAAATTCAATTTCATATTTAACTACAACTACTACACTTGTTCTTCCGATCGTTTCAAACCTCTAAAAGTCAGTCAAACTCCTACTAATGCTTTCTGAAAGACTTGTTTAGCTCGATTTCCAATGGTTATTACAGTATCTTTATCCCAGTCTTTCAGCGCTATTGCTAACAAAACTGTTTTACTGGTTTCCATTAAAGAAACCAGATATCTTGCCGCAGCATGCACATAAGATTCATCGTTTCCGAAAATAACCTTAGTACTGAAAACAGCTCGATCATCAGTGCTACAGTTTACTTCATGGGGTACGTCTTTGGTAATATGAACCAGTGTTCCAAGTTTTCCAAACTGGGTAATAACCACAAAAATGCAATTTTCAAAACACGTTATGCTGAAATCTGTAGGAATATTTCCAATTAATTCTGCTTCAGTGATTGTTTTTAACTGCATATTAGGCGTAACATTAGAATCATCATCCATAGTAGTTGCCATTGTTCCAACTTGACGATTACAACGCCATCTATGTTATTTAATGTTTTGTAAAAAAAAAAAAAAAAAAAGGTCGAAAATCGCAATTGTAGATTTATA
Source organism: Limulus polyphemus (assembly GCF_000517525.1). NCBI lineage: Eukaryota > Metazoa > Arthropoda > Merostomata > Xiphosura > Limulidae > Limulus > Limulus polyphemus. The sequence continues at coordinate 395,461 of NW_013666290.1, forward strand.
TGCCCGGCACTCTGGTTATTAAACATCAAAATATTGAATCACTATTTACTTAAAGTATTGCCTTATAAATGCACAAGGGTTGATTTTCCTAACAACAGTCAGGTGTATGTTATGAAATGGCTTTATCCGTATACATGTAAACAATCTTACATCTCCAGTTGTTCCTCTAAGGTAAGAAAATTTTCCTAATTTTCACCATTAAGTTTAATTAAATGTATATATATATACTTTTGTTTTAATTTCCTTTCCGCTTGTTTTTGAGCAATTTTTTAAGTCTAAGAATTTAGAAAGCAATACATATGCATTCCTCTGTACAAATCGGTAAAGCTATCTACTCTGACTAAATTAGAAGATTAAGTTATCTATTTGAAGACATTTCGTAAGTATTGCCCCCTAGTGGCACCTAGTATCTGCGGATTTACAACGCTAGAAACTGAGTTTCGATGCCCGTGGTGAGAAGAGCACCGATAGCCTATTGTATAGCTTTGTGCTTAATTAGAAACAAATCGTAAGCATTATAATGATTTCTTGTTCAAAATAAGGTTTTATTACTTATATTATTTTTACTACCGTTATCTGTTTGAAGGCGTCCCCCGGCAGGACAGCGGTAAGTCTTCGGATTTACAACGCTAGAACCAGGGGTTCGATTCCCCCCGTGGACACAGCAGATAGTCTTTATCGTTACATGAACTCGACTTGACATTATTTTTACCAAATAATCTAAAAAAATCCGACCAATGATTGTTTGTTTTGAATTTCGCGCAAAGCTACACGAGGGCTATCTGCGCTAGCCGTCCCTAATTTAACAGTGTAAGACTAGAGGGAAGGCAGCTAGTCATCACCACCCACCGCCAACTCTTGGGCTACTCTTTTAACAACGAATAGTGGGATTGACCGTCACATTATAACGCCCCCACGGCTGAAAGGGGCGAGTACGTTTGGTGAGACGGGGATTCGAACCCGCATCCCGCAGATTGCGAGTCGAGCGCTTTAACCACCTGGCCATACCGGGACCCCGCCCAACGATGAAACACCTTACAACAATATGTAATTTTATCATTTCACACTACAAATATTAGTAACGAAAAGAAAAACGATTTTCTTTCAAACAGCGTGTGTGTATTTTATAGCAAAGCCACATTAGGGTTAATTATTTCTTATACAATGTTTTGCTACAATCTAAGTTAACTTGTACACAGTTATAAGCCTAAGTTCAAAAAATAACCTTTTCATTTCCAGTTTCACTATAATTTCTTTGCTAACCAACAGAGTAACTTGATAGACTACAAACACTGAATGTACGCATTCACTCACTAACTTTTCTGAATTCTCCTTCACTACTTAAATAAGTCCTTCACACCTAAATGCTTACTAGTGCTTATATCGAATGTACCATTGTCTAAATATTGTTCGAAAGTTACTAGATTTTTGACATCATTGTGAACCTTCTAGCTATCGGAGATAGACGGAATATAAACGCTGAATTATCCAGGCTAGATATTCTAGGACTACTTGATGCTAATGCCAGCTCACCTTTTAGCAAGTATCTAAATCAAACAATGAAAATATAGTTGACAATAATATTTATACAGCTACGATAAATGTTTCAAATGTTTTAACCACTGATAGAACACACTGCGACATAAGAGAAAGGAAAGAAATGACTATGCGTGATTTTTACTTAGTACTTTATATACAAAAGGTAACTGATAATAACTAATAAACAAATAGAAAGAAAAATGATTAGCTCAAACGCTTTTAAACAAAAGGTCCTTCCTTGTGCGTTAAGATTTTGCCCCTAATGAAGAAGAATGCATTTTTTGAAAGTACTTGTGTTAAGCTTCTTTTAGAAAGTTTAGAACAGATGACAATGTTTTTGTATGTATAGTTCCTTTTGCTTTTGTAAATACCCGAAATGAACAACCATATCATTGGTTTGAAAACGCTGTAAAATGTTATCTAACAACAACAAAAAAAAAACAAAAAAAACAGAGTAAAAGGCTTAAATTAAGAATACTACCACAATATTATAACCAAATGACGAAAAAAAAATTTTTGCAATGCCAATCCACGTTATCATTTATATAACTTATTTCCGAGAGGAAGAATATTAGCCTTTTTTGTCTTGTTTAGTTTAACACCTTTAAGTAAGTGGACGCAAAATAGTTGAACCACACTGCTCAAAACAACTATATTAAACTTCAATTCAGGTAATTTTTACGCAAGTTGGACATACAATGATCATTCAAGTGATTTCAAATGATAATGATTAGTTATTCATCGTAATTTTGCAAATGAGTATTAGGTAGAGATGGCTTTTCATCTTTACAATTAATGACATTTCTTTTCAAGATGGAGATTGGTCATCATGAACAGCAAGGAAGGCCTGCAAACGGTATTGTATGTAATCACTGTTGACAGGATCCTGAGTGATTTTTAATTACTCCTCTGAAAATGCTGGTTTTAGGGCTTCTTTAGTGTTTGGAGTCACTTGACAAAATTTAACGCTTCTTTCAAGATGGGCTAGACGTCTGATGAACAAGAAGCCACTCTATTTGGTCAATCTCTTCTTCAAGGAATGGAGCAACCACTATACTGAGGATAGGGTCAATTGCATCAGCATATGATAGAACAAAGAGTCGTAGGATATGGCCCCTATGTGTGTGTACCATTCTGCAGTATATTCGTACACTAATGTTATTTCTGCTCACACCATGCTTATGTGATATTGGAATACATTATCAGTTTCTTCTTTCTTTAATATAAGTATTTATTCTGTGTCTATTCTTCGCTCTAAATATGAGCAGGTTTATACGTAACATGTGGCTAAGAATAGTTATAAAGCCGATCTTGCTTCAAACATATTTTTATTTTTTTTTATTCTCAAAGTTAGTTGTAGCCTGTTACCTCCCGTGGACAACATTGCTGCATGCGACCTTGTTCTGGATGTCGAGGGCAATGTCCTTCATAGGTTATACATAGAGGTTTTGGCCATACCACTGTGAAATGATAACGACCAATCACATGATAGTGCTTTCGTGCTAGGAAAATACGAAGTTTGAAACCTCTCATTTAGTTAGTCTGATTCCTGGTATCATTCAAACTGGACCTGATCTTGACTCTAAAGAAGAGACAGTCCATCTTAAGCAAGTGAAACCAATGTGTTATTGTTTTAAGTTTTAATTCAGATTGTATTCGTAGTGTATTATATCTTGAGTCCAGTCTGCTTATTTTTTAGCTTAAATTCAGCACTGATCTGGAGTATCACAACTTGTTCGAATTTCTCGTTAAACGAACCTATAAGGTAAATCTCAAATCTGCATTCAGTTCACCTGGGCATACCACACTTCTACTACCTGCCATATCATTACGTTTTACTATGAAAATAATGTGAACCTGCTTCAAGGTATCCTTTAAATGGATAAAGTCTGTTATCTGGCTGCAGAGTAAAGAGCGTCTTAGCTGCAGAAAATACTACTGCTCCACATATCCGATGGATATGACTATTGCAAGAGATATGTTTTGTGCTTTGCTATGAGAGGAACGTATCTCAATGGGCATCTGTTACTAACCATCTGCACACCGACATGGCGTCCAGCTGCGATAGCAAACATCTTTACAGTTTGACTAGAGCATTGTAAGTTACTATTTAACGAAGAAAAGAAAATAGAGTAAACGGATTAAGTTAAACATATTACATTATTATGGTCAATAAACGAACAAAAAATATTATGCAGTATGTACCATTTCAGCTGTTTTTGGATAATAGTTTGCTTCATCCAGGTATTCGAACAACCGTATCACTGGTTCGAGACACTTAAAATCTATTTTGCAACAATTCTCTGCGATTGGCTGGCTTTCATTAGTCCAATGGCTCTCAACGTGAAGCATCCAGATGTCCTCTGTAAGATCTAGCCATGGTTTATAAATAATTTGAACTACTTTGAACTTCGTAAGTGACTTTGAAAATATTGTATGTAGCCACCATACATCACCGTTAGCTTTTGATCCAAGCAGTTATCTAGTTTAGACTCAATGGCCATTCATTTGCGTTTTAAATCACATGAATGACAATCAGATGCCCGGTTTTCATAAGAATAATAAAGAATAGTGGTGATTAACATTGTTCTATAACTTTGCCTTGTAATAGCTACAATAATTATTAATTGTTCTGAGCAGTGCATTTTTGTTCTCCAAATCATAAAAAATTTTCATTTTTTGAAAAAAAATTCGTGAATCATGTTCCCGGTGGCTCAGTATATGAGGGCTTATAGCGTTAAAAAAATGAATTTCCATACCAAATAAAGTAACGGGAGGGAAGAGCATAGATAGCGCATTGTGCAGCTTTGTGCTTAATAATAACTATACAAAACAAAACACGAATCGTCTGTCAACGATAATGAAAAAGAAATCTACTATTTTAGAACATTGTGATGATAATTATTGTTAATCAAGTACGAAAAAAAAGAAATAAAATCAATTTGAATAATGAAAAAAAAAAGCAAATGAAATATGATTAATTTTCAAACAGAATAAATAATTTGTGAAATGTTTTAAAAGTATCATTTGTAAATTTTGCAAACTCTAAAAAATCAAAGCACTAGATACGTCACGGATAAGCCAGGGATTAGTTATTTTAGTGTTATGGCTACCGAAAGAAATATAGTGATATATAATAACTTGTGTAAATACATCCTTCATTTGCGTTTAATAAAGTTAGTTTGTTGTTAAGCTCGTGTCAAGTTATCTAGACTGTACCCATCGCAGTGATCGAATCCCGAACTTTAGTGTTATAAGCTTTGAAGTTTGTCTCTGAGTCACCGTTTTTGTCTTTTTTGATACAGTTTGACATACTCTGAATATGAAGAGGTTGTTAATTTGCTTGGAAACGAGCCTAAATTCCTCCCTTATATAAAAATAGCATTATATTGAAAAGAAAGAAAAACACCACAACTAGTGAGTGATTTGGCCCTCAGTGAAATGAGACATTACAGTTACTAAATGAAATGAAAACTGAACATATTTGATATTGCTAGATAAACAAATGATAAATATGGTGAATATTTACTATGATAACTTCAGAAGTACATTTCTCATATTTTTTTCCGTAGTTTGAGGCCATGTATGCGTTATAAGAGTAACGATAAAATCTCATTATTCCATTCGACAAGAGTTTTCGGTGCGTGGTGTTGACTAGTTGCCTTCACTCTAGTCTATCACTTCAAAATTAAGGACGGGTAGTGCAGTAAACCTTTGTACGTAGAAGGGGTGTTTCTAACAGACATGTAGTGCATATTGTCAGTATTTTAACTACCTTGCATCTGTTTTTTATTTTTTTCACAAACTGTATAGAATAAAAAACTACACAAAAAATGGCTCGCCAGACACACTGAGAATTGTTTTGTATATATTTACAGTACATACCGATTTAGTTGCAAAATTATATTACACACAGTTGATAATGTAATCATTAAGTTATTAAAACACTCATTAAAATTTACGTAATTCTAACTTAGGACGACTCATTTAGATCCAAATTCTGCGATGTTCTTATTTTTTTTGTACGGACAAAATTCCATATATATATATATACACCTAGTCTTTAAAGGTTAATTTACTCTCGGCGTCCTAATCTTAGCCATCTGAAACTTAATATGGAACGCCTTTGAATTTTTAATCAAACTGAGACCAGTATCTGATCTCACATAGTTATTTTTAGATGCAACAGTTAGCTTCCTGACGCCATCCCGAAATAAACATGATCTTTTCATATTGTGGATCTTTCGTTTTTCTTCTGATTTGACCAATATGTTTGGCCCGCTGTCCCCATAATGAGATTTATTGTTTTGTTTCTCACACACTAATCCATTCCATTATATTTGGAACTAATATTTTAAAACTTTCTATTAATAAAGATATACAAACGCTCGGTTAACAAGCTACCATCCAGTGGCGAGCCGTGATCCGAAGGTTGGGATGGAAATTTTCCAAAGCTCTTCAAAGAACTAGTTTATCGTTTGACATTAGGTGAATGAATCCGTTGGTAGGAAGGAGGAATGAGTATGAGCAATCAATGGAAAATAAAGTAACTCTCGCCCAAAATAATAATGTATATATTATATATATAATGTTAGTTATTTTTTCTAAATATATATATATATATATATATATTGTATATATCAAAAGAACTATCTTTCCAAAAATGTGGGGATCAGTTGCCTTCCCTCCCACATACACACTCGTCGTTATGCTAAATGTAGTTTTGTTATACTCTTGCTGTTGTTGTTTTTTCCCTTGTGGCACAGCGGTTTGTCTGCGGACTTACAACGCTAGAAACTGGATCTCGATACCTGTGGTAGACAGAACACAGATAGCCCATTGTGTAGCTTTGTGCTTAACTTTAAACAAACAAATGTTGTTGTTGTTTTTTTGTGTGTGTCTATATACATGTTATTGAAAATTGGAAAGATAATTGATTGCTCAGTCTAGTCATCTGTACAACAAAACGCACGGAGTTCTTACATTTTAGGGATTAAATTAACCCTAAATATCTTCATTAAAGTAGTAGTAAACACTCCCAGAATTTCGAGTTAAAAATGCATATTAGGTTGTTAAAACTGGGGAAGTCACAACCTGATTAATTAAGGTCTTTCATCAGAAACAAAATATGATTATCGTCACACATTATTTAGGCAACAATAACTCAAAGAAGTAATTATTAATTATTGACCCAGCTGCAGCTTTGTTAACACGTGAGCACATTTGTTGCACAAGGCTCTAAGTGTTTAAATAAGGTTTGAGAAAATTGCGAAAGTAACGAGCATAAAGTGAGTGAATAACAGGGTATTGACGTAGACATTTTGTGTGGGAGGGAAGGAGGATTAAACATTTAATGTACAATTCTGGTCGAAATCGAACGATCATCTCTGACGTAAACAAACGTTTAATATATATCAAAAAGAAACGATTTGCAATTACGTCATAGTTCAACGAAGTGTAACCGAATAATGCAGTGTAAGCTAATACTATTTCGAAACTGATAAGTAACTTTTGCGAGTAATACATACGTGCTAGCGAAACAACTACTGTTCAGGAATGTAAAATTAAATCAACATAGCCTGCAAACATTACAAAATATACAGTTGTATAAGTTTGGAAGTCTTTCTAGTTTGGCAAAAAAAGAAAGTTTGTTTGTCTGTTTTCAAGTTCGTATGATTTGAAATGATTAGCATGACGGACTGAATTATCTTAAAGGTTTTAATTTTTCCAGAGGTCATTTTCAACAATTTAAAGTTCAAAATAATTTAATTAACGAGTGGTTATGTTACAAGCTATACTGAAATATTTCCAAAGGTGATAGTTATAAGGAAACTCGGATCGACTTATATATGAGAAAACCGAAAGAAAAAAATATTTTATTAGAACGAAACATCAGTACAAATAAATATTCCACAAATCTCGTGCCAGACGGAGGATATAAGTCACTGACAAAGCTGCTGAGGATATGAACTTCCTAGTGGAATACAAACTTTGCACGTGTACACTTCCATGATATGTAATTTAAAAATAAAACTAACTAACTAAAAACGGGATCCCTATTGTATTTTCTTTTTACTAATGTAATGTTTTCTAAGAATTTGCCTGAATTACAGTTAATTCGTAATCACAGTGTTCAGTGTTTATTTTATAGTAAGTAAGACACTTAAACAAAAGGAATGCCAACACTGACTAATAAAGTGTAACAAGTAGCTTTCATGAGCAGACAAAGCATTATATCACTTGTAAAAAATGTTTTGTAACGACAAAGACACTTGATCAGTTTCAGATTAGAAAGGCAGAAGCAATACTGACTAATAAAGTGTAACAAGTAGCTTTCATGAGCAGACAAAGCATTATATCACTTGTAAAGAAATGTTTTGTAACGACAAAGACACTTGATCAGTTTCAGATTAGAAAGGCAGAAGCGATTTTTTAAATTCAGAATATTTGATAATTTATGAAAAACAGCAACGATTAAACTCTGCCTGTAAAGAAAAGCTACTGTATTTAGTTGTTTTTTTTTCTTTGATTTTTCTTTAGGCTTTATCAATAGTAATCATTCGTTCTTTTGGTCCTTCCAAGGCCGGTAGAGGCGCTTCGATCGTCAGGACACCATCTTTCGATAAGGATGACTTAATCATTTCAGGGTTGGTTCCTTTTGGCAACAAAAACTCTCTGTTGTATTCGCGAAAAACCTGTCTGCAATCCGACTTTTCCTCGTGCTTGGCGTGCACCTAAAGTTGAATAAACAGAATAAGAAACAAGAACTTTTGAATATCAACACAACTTATATAGTTTTATATACAAGCATGATATATATATATATATCCTTATGCGTATGTATATTCAATATATTATACACTTTTTAAAACCTATTAATAGATACTGCAGGCTTTTTATAGTCATAATGTGGCTTGTTACTGAAGTTTTCATTTAATTGGTAGTGACAATAATATTTAAATAGTCGTTGGAGCACAAAATATTTAGGTTGCAGATAAAAAAAAAAGGGGAGTTAGTCATGCTAGTGTGCTCAAAAGTTAACGAAAGCTCGAGTGGCATCACGTCAGGACACGAAATACCTGCGAAGTGCATGACTTGGATACCAGTCAGAAAAGTAGGTAACGGATTTTAAATTGTACTGATTATTAAACCGGAAGATCCAGTCGATCATATAGACAAGTCAGCGAAATAAATATCCTACACAAACGTCAGTTTAAAAACATGAGAAGATATTCAAGAAAAATGAAATAATTACGAAACAACTAAATTTCCCTCTGACAGAGCAAAGTCAACAATATTTATATACCTAGTACCTACCTACCTTCTTGTATATATATAATACAGTTCAGATCGGCTTGTATATAAGAGAGGAGGTTGGGTGTGTAATTACTACAGAAACTATCAAGGAAAAGGTTTATAGTTCCAATTACCATAATGTTTTAAAGGGTAGAGGTTGGGAATCATACAAACACAGAAATATAGGGAGGTTTTTTTCTACTACAACGTCATTTCAACATTTCTAGTTTATTTTAATATATTGGAAGTGACTGCCTTCACACAACTGGCTGCTGACAGCGAAAGGCAGTAACAGTTGAGACGTTGCGTGTCAAAGCAAATCCTTACCCCTAATTTGATCTTCTGTAATGCCTAACTAGTTTGACATTTGCGTTTGGATTATGTTTGGTAGATGGTATGTCTCCAACGCCTTTGGGTGCTATGACCGTAGACATTTTCATTTATGAGTTAAAGGATAATGACAGGAACTGGCAATGGACAGTTTTCTTTATGTTAGTCTCATAATAAACATCTGGGTATTGACTTTGATACTAACTTTCATGAATGTTATATAGTACTGATTTTAACCGCCCACATAATTTGATGTTATTTATATCATTATGAAATGGAACTGTAAATTCGGACTGAGGAAGTTGTCAAACAAAGCTGTATCCAAAGAGGTAACTATATGTGGTAAAAGATGGCTAATCTACATGTGTTTTACATCTAAATATGCCGTATGCTACATTAGCACCCTAGTGTTAAAAGTATCTAGTTATTCGTGTGTGTGTGCAAACGACGAGACAGCTAAGCCTGAATTCTTAGATATAGCAGTGACTAGAGCGATTAGGTTACAGGATCGATCATAAACGGTTACTAATTAATTGTATTAATAAACCAATGGAACTTTATTTTCAATAAAAGTATCGGTAGAAATGGAATGGGGCTGAATTAGACGTCGTCACTGTTTTAGGTGGGAAGAAACAATGTAACAGTCGATTTGCTGCAGCGACAACAATGTTTTCAACCACAAAACGCAAGTTCCTTAAATAAACGACTCGAGTTTCAGCTTATGTTGTAACACGGACTGTTGGTTGGCAATGGAACTTTATGTTGTGTTTTTGTTTAAAGCTATATGACCCTATTAAAAACAAAGACACGTAGAAAATACCACAATGAAAAATTTTCTTTTTCGCCTTGTGAAACCACCTGACTTAAAATTCTTGGTCGAATCCAAGAACTATTTTAGAAACCTCAAGGTCCAGGAAACTGTAAATGGTAGTACGAAAGAAAACGTTTTTGTGCTGAGTGCTTATCTAAGGTATCTTGTTTTCATGAGCAAATTCTTAAGACTTTGAATTAACATCAAATAAGTCAGCATACTTATGTTTTGGCTAAAAAGACATATTGAGAGAAAAAAGGATTAATAAAAAATACCAAAAAACATCCGCCTCGAAATGAGGATTTATTTATGAATATCAAGTTTATGTTTTGTCATTATTATTATTGTTATTACCATTGTTGGTTTGTTTGTTTTATTTAAACTCAAAGTTACACAAAGGGCTATCTGATTTGTTGCCATCTCAGGAATCGAATCCCTAATTTCAGCACCTTAACTTTTTTAATACTTTGGTTTCTATTTACAGCATTCTAATTTCTGATTATCGTGTTTAGAGTTCTCTATCGATCATTCAAGTTGTATATTTGCATATTAACAGTTTTTTCCTAATGGTTTGTTTGTTTATTTGAAGTTATGCACAAAGCTACACAATGGGCTATCTGTGTTCTGCCCACCACGGGTATCGAAACCCGATTTCTAGCGTTGTAAGTCCGCAGACATACCTCTGTTTCCTAATGGCCCTGTACCAACAAAAGAGGCAGTGAAAGTCCCTAATGAACGCCACCTTCAGTGTGGATATTTTTTTATTTGAAAACAGAATAACTAGAAAAGTAACAATCCTGATAATTTACGTAGCTAAAGTGACAAAAAAAAATAATTCTGCTAAACAGAAATGTTAACCTAAGGATCCGCCTAATTCTTTATGCCAACAGAGGATAAAGTGATTTTTCATGTATTTTTACTTCAACAGTTTCCGCCGTATTTTTCCCCATCCTTTATTAGTAAGCCCCCCAGTGGCACAGCGGTATGTCTGCGGACTTATAACAATAGAAACCGGTTTTGAAACCCGTGGTGGGCAGAGCACAGATAGCCCATTGTGTAGCTTTGTGTTTAATTACAAAAAAAAATATTAGCAAATATCTGAACCGTTAAATGAGTTAGGCTTATTACGATCTGAGTGTGGAACAAGATAATCAGAGCAATAAAAACACAACTTACGTTCTGTGGAACATAAGACTCATGTTCGATGTTTAGAACACAAGTTTGAGTTTGATCGTGGAACAAGATAATCAAACAGCAGACAGTCATCATTGAACTGTACAGTTAACGAAGATGCTCGAAACAGAAATAATTAAAAATCTATACCTACTCTGTAAAAAAAAGAGCAATAGAAACACGATTTGCTTTCCGTGGAACATAAGACTCATGTTCGATATTTAGAACACAAGTTTAAGTTAAAAGTAACACAATCATTGTGAGGTAACAAAACAGAACACAAATGCGTTGGTTGATACATAGTTCTGTATTGAATTTTATACGATCTACAAGGTGTTAATAAAGTCTGGAATCAATGTAAACTTATTTTATTTGAAACATTTTTTTATTAATTTTATGATTTATTCTTTTTGTTGCAGGTTTGTGTTGCCAATACGTAATAATCATGTCGTTAAGCTTACAAGAGCGCGTTGAAATTATCCTGTTGTGTGGACATCAAGGATGGACACAGAGAGAAATAGCTGCGAAGTTCAGTAACAAACATCCAGAAAGAAATCCAATATCTCAGTTATGCTGTATCGTTTACAAACATGTTTTGAACTTGGCGATAGACATTTTGAACATATATATTGTAACTACGACTTTAAATATAATATGTTTACATTGATTCCAGACTTTATGGACACCCTGTACATAAACACACAGTAAAATGTGACTTCACAGCACAAAAATGTATTTAAATGAACATAATTTTGAATTAAAGGCCACAAGTCATTTGTGTTAGAAAACAAAAAACTTGTGCGTTTATATCGTTACAACAATCAATCAGTATTTGAGGAACAGTCCATGTTGTAAAACATAATACATAGGGATGACAAACCTGACTCATCCGTGTCTTCCCTCTGCGTCAGATAGTATATCTATATAAATAATACGTTTGAGTGTGTCTGTTTGTATGTCCGGAACTTTTCTCGTAAATTTCTCGATCAAATGCTACAAATCTCATATCGAGGAGTCCGGATTCCATATTGGTTTTCCTTTCAGAATCGCCTTAACTGTTTTTTTTTTTTTTTCTGCTTAGGTAAACTATTTAATGCAACGAGTCTGATACACGATGGCACAATGTCACCGTCATCACGTGACGGCTAGCTTCGATTTCAACTTTAGATTTTGTTATTTGCAAAGTATTTCACACAAACACCACTTAACCCACCCGCGTTAAATTTCCATTACACTAATACAATTTCTATGGGCTTTCTCGACTTATTTAGGTCTAAAATACGCATGCGAAGTTCGTTAAAAACCATACGCTTATCACTTCGTGAACGCGCATTCAGACGTTTCTGCATATCCAGCTAAGTTTGCCTTCATTACATCTTTACATTTACTTTACTTTGCAATAGTTTATCTTCGGTTCGTTTCATAGACTGTTATAAACACTTTTTAAATACTATTTCTTTACTACGTGTTTTAGTGTTATTGTTTTTTTGTTTCAACTTGTGAAACCTGTCATACATTGAATGCTCGTAATTGTTTCATACTCGGTACACTATTATAAATACCATTACTTTAGTTTATTGTTTACTTTATGTGTAGTTTTATTAAATAAAGTGATGTCTACTTGAGTTTGTTTGTGTGACCACGTAATTTGTCTGCAAGAAAGCATAGCTTAAATGGCGTGCGTGAAAACGATAGAATAAGGGAAATTCAAGCGAAGGGCGTGAAATCTATTGTGGCTAGTATATATATATATAAAACGGATAACCTAAAGATTAAAATAAAGCTTCAAGAAATATTTTTGAATAGTTTGATGTCGGAGGCTATGAAGTGAGCTACAACGCCATAGTTATCAGCTTTATCATCACTAAAAAGTAAAAACCTCTACCAAACTTTAACATAAATGCCAATGTAATGAAACCAAGCAAGAAAAAAGTAGATTTGAAAAACAGAATCTTAATTTGGGTTTTAAAACACTTAATAGATTAACACGGATAGATCACTAACCTCTGGTGCCAATTTAGGGTTAGAAGATCTTTAAAAAGACAAGCAAGTTTGGCAGCGCTGAGTGGTTACCTTTGTTGTTGTTTTTTAACTTCGTGCAAAGCTACACGAAGGCTATCTACGCTAGCCGTCCCTAATTTAGCAGTGAAAGACTAGAAGGAAGGCAGCTAGTCATCACCACCCACCGCCAAGTCTTGGGCTATTCTTTTTTACCAATGAATAGTGGGATTGACCGTCACATTACAACGACCCTACAGCTATAAGGGCGACGGGGGTTCGAACCCGCGCCCCTCAGATTGCAAGTCAAGTGCCCTAACCAAATGGCCATGGAGTGTTTACTTTCTTTCCTAAACCATTTTAATTATGTATTAAGGTTATATATCACACTCGGTAAAAATGACACACATTGGCAGTAGCAGCATAAATACCGACACCAGATGGCTCAGCGGTAAACTCGAAGGCTTAAAGCACTAAAATTCGACGTTTGATCGCTGCAGTGGACACAAAACAGACCACCTATTGTAAAAATACCGTAACTTTGCTGTTTACTAACGGCTATCTAGATATTAAGCAAATAATAAACGATTTTTATGTTACAAATATACATAATATTTTGATTCACGCATGTTTTGATGGATAAACGGCCCAGAAAGCTGATTTTCCCACGAAAACCTGTTATGGTTGACTCATCACTATACAGTTCCTCAATTTTGAGCTCTGGGTGGAGCTGGCTAGCACACATAGGTGCCACACCTATTTGTTAAGTTTAATTCCAGGCGAGGTTACAATATCCGCACTTAATTAAAAGCGCATGGGTCAAACGTGGCCTAGCTGATTAGCGTGCTCGATCTGTGAATCCGAAGGTTCATTGTTCGTGCTCCTTTGTTGCAGAAACACACTCCGCAGTTTGGAGAAGTAGATGGTCAAATAAAAAAAGAACAGTCAAATTCCGTTATTCGTCAAGAGTTAATATTCGGTGTGTATTATTGACTGGCTGCCTTCTCTTTAGTCTATCATTTAAAAATTGGGAATGACCAGCGCAGATAGCTCTTGTGTAGCTTTCCGGGAAAATTCTGAAACAAACAAACAAGAAAGTCACTTATTCGCTCTGTTTCGATATAGGTTTTTCTGCTTAACTTTCATTTACTTTCGATAATCGCATCACTTATGTGTAGCGTGTAGATCTAGGTTGGCTCAAAGCAAGGAATGAAAGTGTAGGTTTACTTGTTTTAATGTTGATGTAGTCTGCGCTCGCGGTGCGTGTCACGTGATTCGTACGTGTTGCATTGCTTCTATTAATGGTAATATGTTTAAGCTTACGAGTCCAAATAAGGAGTTTCTTATGCATCTGTTGTACTATTTGTTTGTTTGTAATTAAGCACAAAGCTACACAATGGGTATCTGTGCTCTGCCCACTACGGGTATCGAAACCCTATTTCTAGCGTTGTAAGTTCCGTAGACATACAGCTGTGCCACTGTGGGGGGCCTGTTGTACTGATAATAAATATTACCATATATAATATACCGATAATAAACATTTTCCATTAAATGACTTTTAATAAATATTACCGTGTACAATAATGTATTGATAATAACCGTTTCACATGATACACACGATGGAGTTTTATTTAGTTTTGGTATGAAACCGGAGACTTTGTTATTATCCGCTTAAACCACTGAGTGTTACCTTAAACAAAAATTCTTTCCTAAAGAAGTCATAGTTATGGTGTGGGTCAAAATCCATTACATCTAATTACAAAGATAGTTATAGCAGGTCAAAGGCTTCATGTTTGTGAATGCTGATATTTAAATTAATAATTTAACTGCCTAACGCCTCATTATAGGCATCAAGTGAGCGACTTGATAGCAATGAGCTGATATGCATTGAAAGTACAGGTAAAATCAGACAAACAAACGTTATTTAAATAAATAACTATGGATGATTCTCTGTGGAAACCAAAAAATGACGAAAATTAGACTTGTATTTTTCGAACTCGGAAATTCCATATGATTTTCATAACCCAATTTGTGGTTTTCATTAAATACCACTTGCACTATTTTTCCATCTACCTCTAACTAGAAGTATTCTAACATTACATCTGTGTCTAGATTACCAAAGTTGTTCAATATAGTTATTTCCCGCAAGTCTTTACTGTCTATTCTTCTATTAGACAACTAGCTCGTTCGATCTTTCAACTTTATTTGTAGACAAGGAAAAATACCTCTAACCTCAGACAGGCTCAAAACATTCACGAGAAGTAAATATATAATAAAATGCTTTAAAAATAAAATATTGTAAGTCTTTATTACCTTGCTTACAAGATGTATATATTTGTCACGGCAGCGGAAAATTTCAATTCACGCCACCTATACTCGATTATGTAAATAATTTAAAGTTTTAATTTTTAATTAAATGAAATGAATATTTCACATACCACAATCAGGATAGTCACTGAACATCCGGTTTCGACAAGCAAGAAACCAAAAATTTCTAATCCTTGAGCCCAAATCCCAGTTCATTGATTTCCTCCCCAATTTTAACTTTGAATTATAATCCATTTTTCCTCAAAAGGTTTACAGTTCCGGAGGCTTATAGTCCTTAAGGTTAATTGCTCACGAGCTTCTTAGTTCCGAAGACTAATACTTCGAGAGAATACTGTTCCGGAGGTTCATATACAGAGCGCATATGTGATTTGCATGGTTCAGAAAATTTCCGGAAAGTTTGTTTTAGAGCAAAGTCACATTGAGCTATCTGCTGTGTCCACTGCGGGGAATCGAACCCCAAACTTTAGCGTTGTAAGTCCATAAGCTTGCCGCTGTCTCACCTGGGAGACATTAAATAAGAAACAGGCTGGATTACATCACGTCCTAAAACAATACAAGCCAAAGGAAAACACATTTTCAGTACTTGTAATTTTGAAACAAACTTATTTCAGAATATCGAGTATTCGATGCAAAACAGAATGAGTGAGATACTTTTTTTATTTATTAGTTTATAAGGATATTTTATTTGTGTGTGTGTGGAGGGGGGAACAATAAAGTACATGGTGTAACAGAATATCACAGCTAAGTATACATACAACATGAATCTCAAAGGAATTTTTAAAAGCTTGGGATATCAATCAGAAGAGGTAAGTAAGAAAGCTACAAAAAAGAGTAAGGACAAATTGAAAATAGAGCATGGATAACAAAACTTGAAGCAAACGTCTTTAGCAGAAGTAGCAACTTGGTTCGACTCGTGAAAGGCAGCAAGCGCGTAGTAGTTGTTGAAGTTTTAAGCACACACCCCGTTCCTTTATATATATTTTGTTTCTATGACCATCAGAGAATTATTCCTCCATCCCAGTCTTGAAATGTACGTTGATCACTCTCCACACTTTTCTTTAGGAACACGAAACAAAACAACACATAACGTTTAATGTTATTTCTTTGAGCATAAGAAGAGCAGGAACAAGTTTATTTTACACCCCTCCGAGGTTTCTACACGTGGAATCGTCTAAGACTCTTAAGATAAAAAAGTCCAGCAACATTTCTCAAGGATCACCGTACAGCGACCTCTACATTAATTAGTAGAAACCATATTTAGCGAGTATATTCAACCTTAAATGACGCCCTCAATATAAACTTGAGGAAATAAAAAGAAAGGGAAGGGAAACTATCCTTCAGTTTTTACCAAGTGTAACTAATAACTTCAATCGCAGCAGCCAGACCTCCAATAAAGCTGATCATGAAAGTCGTTACTTTCTAGCCTGAGAGGTCGACATTATTAACCGTCAACGTGACCCGATCATGAAAGTCTTTACTTTCTAACCTGAGAGGTCGACATTATTAACCGTCAACGTGACCTGATCATGAAAGTCGTTACTTTCTAACCTGAGAGGTCGACATTATTAACCGTCAACGTGACCCGATCATGAAAGTCTTTACTTTCTAACCTGAGAGGTCGACATTATTAACCGTCAACGTGACCCGATCATGAAAGTCGTTACTCTCTAACCTGAGAGGTCGACATTATTAACAGGCAACGTGACCTGATCATGAAAGTCGTTACTCTCTAACCTGAGAGGTCGACATTATTAACAGGCAACGTGACCTGATCATGAAAGTCGTTACTCTCTAACCTGAGAGGTCGACATTATAAACAGGCAACGTGACCCTAGTAAGACCAAGTGAACTAGCTGGGTTAGCGTAATTGTATGCTTAGCGGCAGTTGAAAGATTTTTTTTTCTTTGAATTGCGGCTGAACCCACACAATATACATCTGTTAATAAACACTTAACTATTGTGCTGAGTTCCATTTCACTTTTATTAACCCCAACAAAGTCATTCGTATGCTCTACTGTACAAACACGAGAAATATAATAATCCTATAAAATAATCGCACTAAACTGTGTCGAACTGATTTTACGTGGCTGTTATTTTTACATGGAAATCAGCTCGATAAAGGAACAGTTAAAAATCTGACAAAAAAAAAGAAATATTTCATCGTACGTGGATGTCAATAGCTAAAATATCATATATTGAATTACCTATTTAAAAAAAAAAACATGATGTTTGTTTTACTGGTATAAAAACAAAGACAGAAACTTTCCACTACAAAATTTAAACACGTGAAAGAGTTATATGGTTTGTCTCACTCAGTTAAATGAGAATTTCCAGCCACGTTATTTATATTATTTTTACAGCTGAATAAAATAAAGCGGATAGCGTTCATAAATGAAAAAAATGTGTATGACTCTGGTATGCATAACGGATTCATTAGCTAATGACGACCTGGCAGTCATGAGCAGTTTCAACTCAACGCTTTACTACTTGGAAATACCCCCCCGATATGTTAATAGCTTAATATTTTTTCACTTGTGTTATTGCTGTCTTAGTGCAGTCCCAAATACCACCATCTGTTATACGACATCTGGACAGTTCTCTTAGTTCACTGACTTATTTGAAATAAGAATGATGCATATGATGATTACCATAATGGTAACTTGTCGGGTGAATTCTCATCTCTGACTCACTATATCAGTGGAAAACATCTGTATTAGAAAAGTCAGCCATCGCCTCTCACTCTCAGTACTAATGACCATATACAAAGACTTAGTGATGTTGTTGGTTACTAAAGCAACATTTAGTCGTTATGGTGATTACTTTAGCTACAATTACATCGTGGTTTATGTTATTTTTTCTAGTCATCTTATAAATGGTGTGGTTGGACTGATATGGAAGAGGGATTACTTTGGTGATTACTTTAGCTACAATTACATCGTGGTTTATGCTAGTTTTCTTGTAAATTGTGTGGTTGGACTAAAATGGAAAAGGGATTACTTCGTCATTTTTAAAACGGTGATTTTGGACCTCATTTTAGAAGGTTACATTTTCATGTAAGTAGCGTTACTCAAGGAAGGGTTGACAAGAAGAATTTAGAACATTGTTTTATATTTATTTTAAATGGTGGTTGATTAAAGGACCAGAACTTTGCCCATAAACTCATTCTCTCTTCAAGTTTAACCTGTTAATGTGATACATGCTGAACGACGGTAAAGGAACTCTCAAGAACCGAAACTACAAGTAACGTAATAGTAAAGTCAAGTTATAATAAAAGAACAAACGTGTTTACTCGATCCACGTAGGCCCGGCATGGCCAGGTGGTTAGGGCGCTCGACTCACAATTTGAGGGTGGCGGGTTCGAATCCCCGTCACACCAAACATGCTCGCCCTTTCAGCCGTGGGGGCGTTATAATGTGACGGTCAATCCCACTATTCGTGGTAAAAGATTAGCCCAAGAGTTGGCGGTGGGTGGTGATGACTAGTTGCCTTCCCTCTCGTCTTACACTGCTAAATTAGGGACGGCTAGTGCAGATAGCCCTCGTGTAGCTTTGCACGAAATTAAAAAACAAACAAACAAACGGTCCACGTATACAACGTACTGATTTGGTTTGTGACTGCTCTCTAATATTATGGGTTTCTTGTTATCGGTTGAACTTCGACATAGCAATGCATATGTGTAAAAAAAGAGTTAATATATTTGTGATGAGCTTTCCATTCTTGGTCTTGGAAGAGTCCCACATACTTTTAGTAAATCCCCCCTTTCTCAAACTACAGTTATAGGTTACTAGCTTAGAGACAAATCATATTTAGCAAAGCGCTGGGAGAAGAAAGAAAGGAGATAATTCACCTTCTGCATTAAACAACTTACGCGTTTAAAATGAAGAAAACTGTTCTTCTTCCTTGCAGCAGCTCATGAAATGGATGATGTACCACGTCCTTACTCGTGGACACAACTGCTCTATGTATACAATACACGCTGATTTTAATACACACCTGAATAATGCACGTTGGTAGCTAGCACTAGGTTTAGTCTTAACTTTTATACTGTGATGAGAACATTTTACATTTCTAAATAATTGGAGGATTTTTAGCGAAATTCGGCTTACGGAAATTCGGGTATGCTAAAGAGATCATTAGAGTACATAAGGAGAGACAGCTGTCCAGAGCACAGAACCCTAGATGTTAGCTTGACCAATCCGTGAAAGATCCATCTGTGAACTATATAAAATTAATACATCTGGGGCACAGAGGCACGCTTGATACACAGTTGCAACTTGTGAAAGTACATTCCAGAACAGAGATGGTGCAGCAATCTTGGAGGCCTTCTATGAGTTAACAATTAGAGGCCTTCTTACCCCCAAAGTTATATTGCACTAAACAATCGAAACATGGTTATATTTTATTGATATTATAATCTGGAATATTCTTTTACCCACTTAACATTAGTAGATTGGGCTGTGTGGGATGCAAAATATTCTTGCCCCAGGGCCACCAGGAACTGAAAACGATTAATTGATATTTAAAACAAACTTCAGTGCCGACTTCAGCAAACACGAAGCCCCCAAGCGGCGAAGTAATCAAAACACACACTCAAGAAATAGGTCGCGCGCTACTAGGAAGGGGGGAGGGATTTTTCGCTTTATTTTTTTTTAATCTTCCTAAATTAAGGTTCAAATTGGGTGATTAAACGTCACATATTTTGTGGCGTTTTTTTCTTCTTCTTCTTCTTTTTTTTTGCCTTTGCAAGTGATGAGAATAACCAAAAAGTTTGAATTTTAAAAATATTTTAACTCTCCTGTACCAGGCGGGTGGGTCAAGATGAGAGATTTGGCAACTCCTTGAGGAAGCTTAAAATCACATTTATGACACACGTCATATTTCTTGAAGCACAATATTTTATCACTACGTGAGTCATATAGTTGTCCTATAATAACTTTTATTGGATCGACCAACAGTTTATATTACGTAGCAAAAATGACCCTATAAAATGTTGGAGTTTTCTTCCCAACAGAATAAGAAGAACTTAAGTCATACAAGGTGTCTACCTTAATTATGAAGTGATAGAC